>NC_084827.1:68393503-68696533 GCF_033115175.1 Lepus europaeus
CTAATTGTGCTCTTATATTCACTTAGGTGTTCCTACAGCCTCCTGAATATTGTACAGATTTTGTGAGGATGCTTGGCCTTTTAATAAAAATGCCACCCTGAAGAAGTTGCAGCAACTTAGGGAAAAATATTTTTCAGGTTGTGAAAGTGAAACAAAAATGAGCTAACAAAACACAAATCTTCAGTTCTTATTAGGGAGACATGAAAGATGTAAATTGGTGACTAAGATTTTTGTTCTATTTATCCTGCTACATAAGGTTATTTACCTAGTCAGACCTGATACTCTCTTTGTCTTTAATCATCCATCTCTCCATCTCTCCACCTTCAACATTTTCCTTTATCTCCTATGCATTTATTCACAGAATTTCTATACAATCCTTTAATTCCTCTGATTGAATGCACAGGCAATGGCTAGACCACACAGAGCAATAGTGACTCACAGTGTCTACTGCATGTGTTCCATGAAATCAAACAGAAATGAAGCTGAACAGACTGGACATTTAGGGGTGTGTGTGTGTGTGTGCAGTTGCAGATAGTGCACCAAATACTATGGTTTGTGTCAGGTGACAGTACATTTTGTTCTGTAAAGAGTCGTATCATCCATAATTTAGACTTTGCGGACCACATGATTTTGGTTGCAGCTGCTTTACCCCGCCTTTACAATGCAAAAGTAGCTATCAACAGTAAGCAAATCAATGCATTGGGCTATATTCTGATAATGGGTTTTTTTATGTTTTATTTTTTTTATGAAAGTAGGAAGCAAGTCAGATATGGTCCCTGAACTGCAGTTTGCTGAATTCTGGTCAATGCTGTAAAATACTAGTTCTGAACTTAGAAGTGGTCATAATGCAAGCCTTAAACATTGGAAGAGGTATGTGGACATTGTTAGGAGTTCCATCATTCTTTCCACAAATATTGATCCAGGAATTGTCTTGGAAGATCAGTAAACAAGGCAGACTCAAATCCTTGCCTGGATGGATTTTATATTGATTTGGAGATGGCCGATAATGAAAAAGAAATGGAATGAATAAGTACATTCTATAGTAAGTTAGAAGTTAAAAGTTTTAGAGAGAGAGGATAGGGTAGATACAGAAATAAAGAAAGTGTGGGAGAGTAATGAAAAAAGAATGGATTGTAATTCTCAACAGTATAGTTAGAAAAGAGTCAAAAGAAGCAGACATTTGAGCAAAAATTTAGAAAAGATGAGAGAGTCAGCCGTACAGAGATCTGGGGGAGGGGGGCACATAGCAGATAACTGCCTACATCCTGAGCTGGAGAAGCAGGAATTTGACAGAGAGTGGTGGGCGCAGATAAGACCATGAAAATGAGGTTGGAATGACAATGAGGAATCACTGTAAAAAGATTTCTATGTTTGCTCTGAGTAAAATGGGACATCTTTGCATGAACACCTTTGCTCTGAGTAAAATGGGATATCAGTACACAGTTTTGGGTAGCACAGGGATGCAAGATGATGTGAAGAGATTACTCTGACTGCTTTGTTGAGAAACCTCATAAGGTAGCAAAGATGGTAGCAGGGACCCAACATAGAGTTGAGTTCTCTTGTTGTCGTTTTCTTTTTTCATATACTCATATTTTGAGTTTTAATGGGTGTTTACAACTGTTATTATTTAGAGAAGTTATCAGTATAACTGGATTCATATGGACCATATTTTATTGTGTACTATTCATGCCATTCTTTCTCTTTCTTCATTTTCTTTCCTTTTCCCCATTTCCCTCTTCTTTTTAGCATTTCATCCATACTTTTCTTTTTAAAAAAAATCTATAGTTGTCCTACAGTTCACAAAGTACATTTTTAGTTTATCTATATCCACTTTCAAATATCACTATACATAACCTACAGTGAGGATAATGTCAAACCAAATATTCCCTCTGTTCTTTCCCTTTGGACATTTCTACCATTCATTATATATGCATACTATGATTGGCCAATACATTGCTATTATCACCACTTTTTACAAGTAAACATGCCTTAAATTAAGAATAAAAAAAAGAAAAAAATTCACTTTACTGTCATTATATCTTCTCTGATGCTCTTTCTTTCCTTATGTAGATCTGAGTTTCTCATTTGGACTATTTAATTTTCCTCCTTCTAATATTTTCTTCTAGGCAGGTTTATGATAGATGAATTATCTCAATATTTTGTTTGTCTGAGAAGTCTTTATTTGTCCTCTTTATTTAAAGGAGAACTTTATAAAAGATATTTATTTGCTTATTTAGAAGGGAGAGATATGGATACAGATAGAGATAGAGATAGAAATAGAGATAGAGATAGATAGAGATGGTCTTCCATCTGCCAGTTCAGATTCCAAATGCCTGCAAGCGGAGCCAGGCCAGTCTGAAGCCAGAAGCCTGAAGTCCATCCAGGTCTCCCACATGGTGGTAGGGACCAAAGGAAATGGACCATAATCCACTCCTTTCCTTTATCAGCAGGATGCTGGATCAGAGTTGTGGAGTAGCTGAGATTCCAAAATGGGATGTGAGTGTAGCAGGCAGTGGCTTAATCTGCTGTGTCACAATGCCTGTCCCAGAAGGGTAATTTTTATAAATGTAAGATTCTGGGAGGTGGCTGAGCACTCATGTAGAACTGTAAGGCAGCCCGGCCTCCCAGGAGCAAGATGCCGAGGTGAAGTTGGCTCGGGGAGCATCTGCTTCTCCTCTGACAGGACAGGCTGGCAGGGCAGAGACAAACTTCTTCACCCAGTGACTGTGGGAGCCTTGTGTGCTGAGACTGTGGAGACTTGGTGGTTATGTGAGAAAGTGCAGGATGTAGCTGGGTCCCTGAATAATCATGCTTAGAGCTCCTTGGTTACTTGGGCAGGTAATTGCAGCAGGAACTGTGCTCACAGTGAGAACTGCACAGATCATTTGTGTGGTTCATACAGTGGTGTTGATGACTGTTGAACACATTTCGGGGCTAACACCCAGGCTTTGCGCAGCTTGGAAGACAGGAAGTGAGGGGGTGATCACACCAACAGAGGTGACATTCTCCCGTTTCTGAAAACAAGAGGAGACCTACCATGCCCAACTTGGGAGTTACCCTGGATACTTGCTCCACCCTGGAGGACTTACCAGAGCTCCCTGGCCACACACCCCCACTCCTCTTGGTAATCACAGAAAGGACATACATTTCATTAAACCACAGAGGCATAGCTAAAAGATATAAGCCATCAGAAGAAAAAAAATCAACTCCACAAATGCCTAAAAACAAAGGCAAAAATTCAAGAAACAAGAATAAGGAACATGCCATGACCCACCATCCACCCTCCAAGGAACACAACAATATTTCGATATTAGAATGTGAAGGTGAAGAGATTGAGGGGACACTGGAAACAGAATTCAAAAATAAGATTACTAAAAAGCAATAAGATGCAAATCCACAAACTAAAGACAACCATACATGACATGAATGAATTTTTCCCATGAAATTGAGATTTTAAAAATAAATCAACATGATATATTAGAAATGAAAAATTTAATAGATCAAATTAAAAATATGGTAGAAAGCCTTAACAGCAGACTTGTTGAAGCAGAAGAAAAAATATCCAAACTAGAGGACAAATCTTTGGAAATCTTACAGTCAGACCAAACAAAGCAAGAAGAAAATAGAAAATTTAAAACAGTGTTGGAGATTTATGGGATACTACCAAACAACCCAATACATGGCTCTTAAGAGTTCCTGAAGGAGGCCGGTGCCGCGGCTCAATAGGCTAATCCTCCGCCTGCGGCACTGGCACACCAGGTTCTAGTCCCGGTTGGGGAGCCGGATTCTGTCCTGGTTGCCCCTCTTCCAGGCCAGCTCTCTGCTGTGGCCAGGGAGTGCAGTGGAGGATGGCCCAAGTGCTTGGGCCCTGCACCCGCATGGGAGACCAGGAGAAGCACCTGGCTCCTGGCTTCAGATCAGCGTGATGCACCGGCCGCAGCACGTTGGCCGCAGCGGCCATTGGAGGGTGAACCAACAGCAAAAGTAAGACCTTTCTCTCTGTATCTCTCTCTCTCACTGTCCACTCTGCCTGTCAAAAAAAAAAAAAAAAAAAGTTCCTGAAGGTGTGGAAAGAGAGAATTGTCTGTAAGTCCTTTTTAGTGAAATAATTAAATATAAGATTTGATTTTGATAATTTCCCCCCAACATTTCAGTTATTTCACTTCACTTCATGCTTTCATTGTGTCTGCTTCTTTCAAGAAGTTTCCTGATACCAGCAATCACTGATTCAAAATTTTCTCTTTGTGGTTTTTTGCAGTTTACATATGATATGATCGGTGTTTACATTGCTGCTGTTAGCCTTGTTTTTGATATTAATTTCTCTTATTGTTCTCTAAGCTTTTTGATTCTGTGCTTTGGTGTTAGTGGATGTTCTTGGCCGTTGTTATTTCAACTATTTCTTTGTCTGACTTCTATTTTACCTGTTCTGTTATTATGAGCATATATATATATATATATCTCACACTTTTTGGAATTGTGTCATAATTCTTGGATGCTTTGTTTTTTTTTTTTTTGTTTTTGTTTTATTCTTTATTCTCTCAGGAATTCAGTTCAGTCATTTTCTACTAACCTATCTTCAATCCCTTGATTATTTTCTTGAGTGCGTTGAATCTACTGATAAGTCCATTGAAGCCATTATTCATTTCTGTTATAATGTTTTTGATTCCTAACATTTCCTTTTGATTTTTTTTAAAATCTTTCATTTTTGGTGTTACATTACTCATCTATTCATGCATCTTGTCTTTTGTCCATTAAGGCACTTTATGTATCAATCACAACTACTCTAAACTTCCTTTCTAATAATTCATATTATAGCTCATATCTAAGTCTGTTTCTGAAGATGACTTCATTAGTTCAGATTTTTTTCTTGGCCTTTTGCGTGCGAGGTAATTTTGTTTTTGATCCAACACAGATGCTGTGTCGGATATTAGGAACTATAATATTAAATCTTTAGTATAAGGATTTAGATTCAGCTGGCCAGGAGTTGTGCTAAGTTCCACATGTACTGTAGTCATAGGTTGCAGATGTCTCACATTCCTCTAGTGTTCATGCTTCTATCTTTCCTTTTGACCTTGCACTTCCCCAACTACCCTTGCTCAGACTGTGTATCTTGCAGCTCTGTTAGCTACAATATGTTTTATTGAAATAGAGACCTTTGATGTTGTGCATACATAACATTTCTCTTAAATTCCAAATTTTTAGGGATCCTGTATCTTAGATCTGTGACCTTTACAAGTGTTTCTCTAGTCATACAATTTTTCTACTTCTTCCTACTTGTTTTCTTGGTTTCAGTGTTCTCAGGTCTACTTTAATTGATCTCTGTTGAGTATGTTTGTCCCCTGAAATGAGACAGGAATTATAGTGGAAAGTATAATAAGAGGAATGTCTTCCATTCAGGTAAAAAAGGCTCTAGCAAAGCCTTTTTCTGCAGGAGCATAAGCCTTTATTATGGAGAATGTTCAGGATCTATTTCACAAATATAAAGGAATAAATTCTCTCTCACCAGCTGCTCAGTCATGAGATGCTCTTTCTCAGATATTCACTAGGAGCACCTGTTGGGGTTCTTGCAGGCAAAGCCACAGAGTTATGATCCCTTAAGCTTGTAGCTCTCAGCAGCATCCCCCTCTCAAGCTAGTCTACTTCAACCTCCTACAATTCCTGAAGAGGATCATTTAAGTAGTTCAACCAGTTTATGGCTCCTGTGGCTCCAGGTAAGCTGGACACAGCTGTGGCTCTCTGTGTGTCCCTGTGTCTTTACCTGTGAGATTGAGAATTTGCCAAGAGACATTCATTTTCTAATTGACCTAAGAAAAGTCATTGATATAATTTGTCTAGATTTTTTGGTTGTAAAAACAGGAGTGTCTACTTCTGAGTTCATTCTATAGGCAATCCCAAAGTGGAAATCTTGGGAGGTCTTTTAGGACTTGTGCACAAAACTGAAAACATTTCACCTGTTGCTGGCCAAGGCAAGTCAAATGGCCAAGCCAACCAAAAGGTAAGACATATGCTGTACTTACAATGAAGCCCAAGAAGGGCGTGGTTACAGGGTGGGGAAAGAACTGGGACAAGTCATTCAATGAACTGTAGGGTAATCGTTTCCTGATACCAGCAATAACTGAATTTTTTCACCATGGGCTTTTCATTTATCCCATATCTTCTATAACTTATTTACTCTATGGTCACATGTTGCTTAACAATATGATGTATTCTTAGAAACACTTTGCTAGGCAATATTGTGATTGAGCAAACATCACAGGGTGCATGCACATCAACCTAGAGGTTGTGAGCCAGTCATGTCCTCTTGATACCACCAAGATATGTGGCAACACATGGGAGACCCAGAGGAGGCTCCTGGATCCTGGCTCTGGATAGGCCCAGCTCTGGTGGTTGCAGCAATTTGGAGAGTGAACCAGTGGATGGAAGACCTTTCTCTCTGTCTCTCCCTCTCTGTCTATAACTCTGTCTCTCAAATAAACAAAATCTTAAAAAAAAACCAAATAGAATAAGTATTTAAGTAAAAGATATGTGTCAAATGAGACATATGGGGCCACTACAGGCATAATAACACATATGCTATTATGATGGATTTTTTTAAAATAAATAGATGGAGTACATTCTAAAATAAACACAATATAATGTAAATAAATAAACCAGTATGATAGTTGCTTACTCTCATTTCAAATATGTTGTGCCGTAAATAATTGAGTGGGCTGTAACTTTGTATGCTTGGCAGTACAATAGATTTGTTGATGCCAGCATCACCACACAGGTGATGGCTATAGCATTTTTAGGAGAGAGAAATTTTTCTGTTTCACTGTAATATTAGGGACCATTGTCATGTGTGTGATCAGTTGTTGACTCAAATATCTTTATGCCTTTTTTTCAGGGCATGACTATATCACATTCTCTCTGCTTGAAATTGAGAGAATGTTTCTCTTTTTTTCCTGACTGGACTTTGATTGACATAATTCCATGTTCAGGAGCAGAGGTAGCTTTAACAGCCCTTGAAGAGTGCGCTAGTTAAGTCCTTTTGTTTCCGAGTAAGACGAAACTACACAGCTGAATTTAAGGAAAAAGAGAATGGGGTAGGTTGTGGAGGATTCCAGAGTAGCTCACCAAATCCAGGACAGATAGAACACCAGGCTTCTGCAAGGCCTGAAATCTGAATGTGGAAATGGTCAGGAACCCCACGCAAGGCCCTGCCACATCTCTCCTCTCTGCTTCTCTTACGTGTCATGCTCTATTTCTGCCCATGGATTGTCTCTGTTTTATGAGCAGAAACCAGGCTGAGATGTTGTCCCATGGACCCAGAGTAAGTGTATTGTTGAGACAAGAATTCTGCTGAAATAGAATGGCAGCTTTTTAATTTTAATTTCAAGCACTTGAGTCGATTCCTCATTCCTGATCTAATCAGCTGGCATTGAAGCAGAGGTCACATTGACCATGCCTGGCTGCTGGAATGTTGAGAAGTAGTGTTTGGATAAAGGGACTCATTGTGAATTATGCCCATAGTCTTTAATTGGAGGAAGTTTTGTCTCCCAGGAGAAATTTGGTATGTCTGGAGATGAATTTGGTTATCATAGCTAAGGGAATGCTACTGACATCTTGTGTGTAGAGGTCAGGCAAACTGTTGATGATTTTAAATCAATCATTGGAGCACTTCACACAAAACAGAATTATCCAGTCCAAAACATCAACACAGCTGAGGTCAAGAAACCCTGAGAGCCAGCCAAGCATTGATGAGAGTGCAAAAGGAAAGGAGAGAACAGAGAGCAGAAAGACAAGGATGCATTTAGTGAGCATGTACTATATATTTGAAATGCTGTAGTAACTGATTGGCTAGTATCATTTCATTGACTTGTCACAACAATTTTACAAAATAAATAGTATTATCTCTGCTTTATCGCAAACCAAATAGGACTCTCCCTCTGAGGCTCATGTTCTTAACGATAAGCTGCATGATGACAAAGAAAACCAGCGTATCTTGTGGATCTGTCCCTGTTGTCAGCCAAAGTACCTAGAAAGATATAAACAGATTATTAAGTACTGAATTTGAGAGCCCAACATGTGACAGTAAATAATAACATCACTGTCATCACCTGCTAAGGAGTGGGGGAAAGTGGAAGTCAGATCACATCCTCTATCAAACGGATTTGAATGGAACATAAACAGCTACACTGATATGTAGGTTGATGTGAGCAGTGAGAGCCAAACAAAACAGAAGATTCCCAAGGCTGCTGTTGTCACAGTTGTCTTCCGCTCCCAACTTTGCCAGCCCTGCATTCAGTCCATACTGAGTCCAAACCTTACAACAGGAATAAATGCTTCAAATCTGTAGTGCTGTCATGAAGGTTACACTTAGAAATATAGGTATAACCAGGGGTTGGCAAGTAGGCCAAGCACAGCCCACTAAGTGCTTTCTTGGAACTGTCATGATCTTTTATTTATGCATTATCTGTGGCTATCTTTGAACCAAAAGAGCAGAGGCAAATAGTTAAAAATCCAAGAATGTTTACCTTCTGCCCACTTCTGGAAAATCTTGCTGATTCCTGGCACACAGAGGAGAGCCTGTCTCTGGATATTCTATCCTTACTGGAGAATGTCCTTTGTGTGTGTTTGTTCACAGACATGCTCAAGATAACCTAGTAAACTGGCCTCTGTGGCCTTTGAAATGACTACTTGAAGCAAAGAAATAAAGGAGTGAAAGATAGCCAAACAAGAACACATTTCCTCGCAAGAGGTGGAGACAGGTTATGTTTGTTTTGGGTTAGGCAGAATAGGGAGTTTGAAGTTGACAGTAATAATAAAAGGCAAAGCAATAAAACTGGGGAGGAGGAGATACGTTGAAGTCTATGAGCTCTGTGTATTAGTTATGTAACTTTTATCAAATTTCTTAAACTCTCTAGTCCTCAGTTTCTTCATTTATAAAATTGGATGGAGGAATCTTACTTTTTTGGTGAATTAATGAAATGACTTACACAAGAACTGAATGGACATTAAAATGTGATATATGAATGTTATAATAATAATTCAATTGTTTCACATATAGGATACTTCAAAAAGTTCACAGAAAATGGAAATGGAAGTTTATTTTGGTGCAAAATATTTTGAAATCCATACATAATTATTTAAATAGACATTTTTCCTGAAGTTTTGGAAGATTCCTCCTGTATTCATTGGGTACCTATTCTGGAGACACTGCCCACACTCCTTCCCATGGCACCAAATAACAATAATAAGAGATTGAATGCACTGAATGTCTCCCACAAGCTCTGTTCTAAGAACTTTGTACTACTGAATTTAATCCTCTCAACAATGATATATGCAGGATTATTGCCAAATCTATGTTGGAGATAACGGAACTGAGTGGATTTCCATAGGGCACATGGCTAAGGAGTTAAGCAGACATTGGATAACTCACCAGTCAAGTCCTGTTACAAAGTCCATGGTTTTCAACGATGCAGCAAGCATCAGCCCTGTGACCCGTTTAGGAGTGATTCATTTTAAGTGCAGGTAGCCTCTGTTGTTGAGTTTATAGTATAAGTGGATCCATGTGTTGAGCTTGCTGGCTCCAAGTATGGCTGTTGGTGTGGAGTCTCTGGGCAAAGGAAGCCACAGCCAACATAGGAGAAACGCATGCACAGCTTTCAGATGTTCACACAATTCCCAGTGATGTATTCAGGGGATTTATGGGCACTTAGCTTCAGGGAGCACATCTGTAACGGGGGGAGGGGAGGGCAGAGAGAGAGAGAGAGAGATAGACAGAGAGAGAATATGAAGGGACTGTTTCTCTATGTTCTGATTTGCACCAGTAGCTGTTATAGCTATATTGTGCACCCCTCCCCAAATGGATATTAAAATGGTAACCTTACATACCTTAGAATGTAAATATATTCGCTTGCAGATCCTACCTTTAAGTTGTTAAGTTACAAAGAAGGCCTTTAGGGTGGATCCCAATTCAATCTATGTCCTCATAAGAGGAAAGTTGGACACATAGTAACACCAGCAATGTGAACATACAGAGAAAATATCATGTGAAGAAGAAGGCAGCCATCTGCCTGCCAAGGAAAGACACATTGATACTGAGCTTTCAGCCTTCAGAATTGTCAGTAAATGTTTCTGTGGGTTGAGTCACCCAGTCTGTTATTTTGTTATGTCACTCTAGCAAACTAGTACAGTTTTCCAGTAATGCCCCATTGGAATGCCTTTACCTGAATGCAGAACAAAGAGTAGGGAGTTTGCCACCCTGTTACACACCATAGGGCACAGATGACCCTGGGAGATTCAGGAGTGCTACTAGCAGAGACATGCTGAGCTCAAGATCAGCGGGGGAGACTTCAGTAGCCAGAGGAGGAGCACAATATAGTGAAAGTGTCTGCTGCTGTGCCAAATGGAGCAGCCCCAGCCACCTCCAGAGAATGGCTGCACCCCGCAGAGCAGTGACTGGAATAAACAGACCCATAGAGCAGCAGGAGGAAAGAGTAGTGGCCAGGAGGGTGGCATTGAATCCATGATAGGGCAGTGTATGTCACCTACTCCTCTGGAGATGCTAAAAACTCTTAAGAGGGGATTGCCAGGGAGCTGAGGCTCATGCATCAGTAGTTTGGAGAAATGAGCCAGAAAAATTAGATATTATATCAGTGCTCCCACATATGTACCCAGAGGGTGGTGAAGCTTGGAGAAATTACAGTTCTACACAGTTGACCCCAGAGCAGACATCTGTGAAAATCTATCTGAAAAGCTAAAGACAGTGCACTGAAAGAAACAGATTGACAGGCAAATAATGGTGACTTGGGTGGGGGGAGTCTGTGCAAGAATAGAAAAGGAGAGCAAAGAAGTGGATTTTAGCCGACCCAATCACATCCCAGGGTTACTAAGGAAGATCTAATTAAAAGTGCTTAGTAAATAGAAAATGCAGTGTAGATGGTTTATTAAGTGAGAAAGCTGAATTTTATTCAATATTCTCACAGGCAGGAATTCAATGCCATAAATTGGAAATGCACTTGCATTGGATAGAATGAAAAGGAGTCAAAAAGAGGGAGAAGAGGGACCCAATTTCAAAGTTCTAGAGATGAAAAGAGAGGAAAATATAATAATTTATTGACTATCCAGAGAAGAAACCAAGTAAGAGAATCAGCTTAACTAATAAATGGAATAAATGTCTTGGGAAAGTGCTGATATGTGTTCTAAAACTGGTGTACTGGTGTCAGTGGTGGGAAATGGAGTGAGAAACCCAATCAAACTCTCCAGGAATGAGGCTTTCTGTCTTACAACTGTCCATGTTTAATCAATAGCAATCAGTGCAAGAGCAGAATTTAAGGCCATCACTTTGCTCTCCTCTGTTAACTTGAAGTGCATTGCAGCTAGAGGGCAGTAGATAGCTCACAGACTTTGGTAACAGCAGGCTTTACTTCCTTCCCTCCTTTTCTCCTTCCCTCCCTCCCTCCCTTCCTGCCATCTTTGTTTTTGAAAACTTTATTTGACAGAGTGTAGGGGATAAAAGATAAAGGGAGGGAAAGAGAACACTCCCCTTTTTTGGTCACTTCCCGAATGACCACATCAGCCAGGGTTGGGCCAATGCCAAAACTAGGAGCCAGGAACTCAATTCAGGTCCCCACATGGGTGCAGGAACCCAATTCCTTAGGCCATCACCATTTTATCCTGGGTTCTTCATTAGCAGGAAGCTTGAATCAGAAGTTTGAATCAAGAATTGAACACAGGTACTCCAACGCAGGAGGTTGGGTAGGCTAGACACTCATCCTAGTGGGTCTATCTCACAAAGTTGCTGAGACACTTTATATCCTTTCCTCCTGTTTGAAAGGGAAGAAAAGACAATAGCACAGGAGAGTACAAATGCAGAGAAATATTTCCAATCCTGCTTTCCTTCCCAAGTCACTTTCTCTGCCCACATGGCATGGAGCTAAGTAAAAGGTCATTGATCATTGTTAGTCCCAATTCTTGCCTATTTTTCTTTTCCTTTGGATTTTCCTAATGATAGCTCTCTGCTCCCACTTCCATGCAGCAAGCATAATATGAGTATCATACTAACGCTTGTCATTTCCAAGCTCCCTGTAATTTGCTCTCTCAGTGTGGTATGATAAGCGATGCAAATCTCCCTGTGGGATGAGGATACCCAATTTTTCACTGTGAGTTTAGCTTTTCCTCCAGCAGTTTCCAAGATCTAGATTAGGGGTGTTGAAGGAGGACTAAGGAATATCCTTCAGTATAGTATAGTTAATGAAAATTCTCATCTGTGTTTAATATGTGTTCTCAATTGCTTAGGAATTTAAAAGAGAAACAGTGATTATTTTGAACCACTAATTAATTACTTATTACTAAACAACCATGAGAAAATCACTTCTATCATAAACCTTAGGTTGGCTCTGAAAATTTGGAAAAAATACGGTAATTCCAATATGGAAAGGCTCTCTTCAGAATTATATCAAATAATACATGTCAAGACAATAAAGCACAACAAGAATTCTGTAGATGTCTGTTCATTGTGCTGGTTTGGAGCAATTCTTTCAAATATGTTATATTTTATTTTCCCCAATTTTAACTTTAAAATGAAGTTACTAATACTTATTTCTTGTGAACAAAACTTCAGGCATACTAGTAGGATCCTTGGTAGATACAAATTACAGTGGAATGGCTTCTATCTTGTAGATTAATTGAAATTCCATATCCTGGGATGGGGGAATGTGTTTCATCTACTGCTATACCTTGAATCTATGCAAACCAGCAAGCAGATTTGATTTTAAAAAGTACTCAAAGGGCAGGCATCTGACCTAGCCATTAAGCCATAAGCTTTGACACCTGCATTCCATATTGGAATACCTGGGCTCATGTCCAAGTTCTGCTCCCAATTCCAATTTCCTGCTAATGAGGACCCTGAGAGACAGCAAGTGATGGCTCATGTACTTGGAGAGCTCAAATGGCTCTCAGCTCAAGATTTCAGCCTGGCCCAGCTCTTGCTGTTGTGAGCATTTGGGGAGTGAATGAGCAGATGGAAGATCTCTCTCTCTCTCTCTCTCTCTCTCTCTCTCACTGTGTCTTCTCTCTCCTTGACTATGCTTTTCAAATCAATAAAATAAATCTTTAAAAATAAAATAAATAGTACAGTTTTAATCTCTGAGATCACTGAGTATATTTAAATAAAATTCACTGTGAACTTAAGAAAATTATAATTAATTACTCAGGAAATACAACTGGAATGGGGCTTAATAATTCATTGATATAAGAAAGTTGAGTCCCAAGCTGTTTGGAGTGAAGCTCTGCTTCTAATTACTTACTAGTCAGAAGACCTTGGGAGAGTAATTAAATATCTAAGTTTCAGTTTCCCCATCTGTATAAGAGTGAGTATCTACCTCAGAGGATTGATGATGACTGCAACTGTATCAAAGCATGTTTCGCATTTAATGGAGTTGATTGCATAGTCATGGGAAGCATGCAATAAATGTCAATTGAAATCATTCAAAATGTTACAGCCTAACTAAATCTCATATTACTAATATTTAAAGAATAAGATTACGTCATGCAGGGTATAAATAGCTTTGTGCCCCCCAAAAACTTATGTGTGTGTTAGAATTGTAAAATCAGAGGAACGCTTGATAGAAGTTTTACTTCTGTTGGTGAGTCCTGAAATATGGCTCCTATCCGTTAATCTCAGAATCTTCAGGAAGAGATGACCAGTGCATGAGTTCAAAACCCTGATCTTCCCTATTTGTTATATAAGAACAGCTTGTTAACCTGTTTTTCTCTTGAATGATAGAAGAGATAAAAGGACTGGAAGTCAAATGAATCACAATAAGACCCAGGAAGAAAACCTGCTTCAAAACAAGTGAGTCTAAGGTACAATTGGGACAGGAAAGAGAGAGTGGGAAACCTGAGAGCTGAGAGCGCTGTGTTGTGTCTGACAAGATGTGGAGAGAGGACTGAGTTTATTTAATGTCTCTTGCATCAGAGTCTTTTAGTGGTGACTGAGCTGTGCTTTTTGTTGCCTGCTCTGGCTATTGACCAAGGCTGTTGTGCGTTGCACTTGTGTTCTTGCTGTGCATCTGTATCCTCCACACAGGTCCAGGGGTTCCTCCTTCTCTAGTAGGATTTCCAGTTCAGTTTTTCTGTCCAATTCTCCCCTGAGAGTGCACTTCCTACTCCCCTTTCTTTCAGTGTTTATCCCTAGTCTAGTGCATCACATCTCTCCCTAATCCACCAACTTGGAATCTCACATGTTAAATATTTTTAAATAAAAATTTAAAAAGGCAAAAAAAAATTACGAAACAAAAAAGTAAAAAGAGACAAAACTGACAATATAAAGTGGTGGCAAGGATGCTGAAAAACTGGAGCTTTCATACATTGCAGTGGGAAAGCAAAATGGAAAAGCCACTATGGGTAATGCTTTGTCAGTTACTTACAAAAGTTAAACATATAGTGTCCTGTGTATTCCAGAGATCCCACATTTAATCATTTATCCTAGAGAAATAAAAGCATTTGTCAATACTAACACCTGACATGAATATTTATAGCAGCATATTGTTGCTATGAATTTGTATAAAACTGGAAATAATCAACTTACACCCATTCTCCAGGAACTCAGACATACCTTCCTTTGGTGTCAGCCTCTTGCCCATTATGAAGAGTCATTTCTTTAAAGTGGAAGTCTCTCCTGAGTTGCAGGGTTATATTTAATGGGTAAGTTTAGCAATGCCCCAGAGGATAATTGGCTTGTTACCCTCCATCAGTCTGGTTCTCTTTATCCAAGACCCATACCTACCCATCAGTTCCACTGGACAAGCCAGACATAGGCTTGAAATGGAGGATTTTTATGGAACATTTCACTATATGAAAAGATATTGTTTCATTTCATGTACTGCAAACTATGTTTTTATCAGTATCTTAACAAAAAGAGTTGATACACATTTAGCTGATTTTCTTCTACAGTTTTGCAGATACTTCAATAAATCTGGAAGTATTTTATGAGATCCTGCAACAAAAACTGGGCATAAGTCAATTTGCAGTTGAGTAGGTGTACCAAAATGCTGAAAATGGTATGACCATTTAATTTCCTCCTTTGTCTCCTCTCAATCCACACTGAATCCACTTATTAACAGCGATAGCTGAACCCTCTTCTCTTCCTTTCTGTCATTGTCCCTTGGTCATCTAACCCTCTGCCTTCCTCACAGTATTATTTCTTCTTCCTTCTGCCTCTACCCCAACTAAAGTCATGGGCTTCCAAGCAGCTATCCCTGAGGGAAGGTATTGAAAGGGATGTATGATGGATAGTACCAGGTTTTTCTTCTCATCTGCTGAGTTGAAGAAAAGTTTCCTTTGAGGCCTATCCTCACAATGAAATGCTCAAAAAATTCAACTAGTAGTATTGACAGCTTTTACCATAACTCCAATACATTATTATACTCACAAAACTGAAGTGACTTCCTTACTTTTCTCTGCTTTCCAAACCATCTTATTCTAGATTGACAGGAGGCAGGGACCTAGAAAAGTGGAAGGTGATATATACATCATGCCCAGGAGGTGGTAATATGAGTACAAAGACTTCATGTCATATTACTGCAGTGGAGGAAGAAAAGGACCCATTTATTAAACTTCAGAGAGATGCAGAGTTTTAAAATATTCTATTTTTTTTTACAAATAACACAGACATTAGCATCTCTTTCAGTCATTTTTGATTCAAATACCATTCAAGGGAACTCTAGACTTGAACAAAATATTCATAATGTAAGTCAGGGTCTATTGCTCAAGCCAATTATTAAACCATTGCCATAATAGTCCAGAAGTTATTTTTAGGCTACTATTCATTGTCCACAGTTGCTATGAACTTGTAGTAACAACATCTTCATTTCTGACTTTCTGTTTTCTCCTGAACTGTCAATCAAGGTTCAGATAAATTAATATAAATGAAAGCTCTAGAGCATGCTGGTGATCCATCAATATTAATTCACTTCTTTCATGATATTAGAGTGTTTAATTTCTCTTTCTAGTTTGTTGTTTTCTGTTTCCAATTTTCCCCAGACTGGCAAAATATATAGTTTCCAATCAATTGCAATTTGTTCATACCTTTCCTTCTTTCATATAGAACCCCAGAAAGCAAAAGTCAATGAGGAGAGATCAGTAAATTTGACTGAATTGAAATTTAAAATATTCTATTATTCTAACATTCTGATAATCACCATAAAATTGAAAATCAAAAATAAGACTCTGAAAAGTGTTGGCAGCCTATCTAACAAAGGATTATAAAAAATTTTGAAATACATGTCAGTAACTGAAAGCTAAAGAAAAAAGGCAAAACAAATGGAACAGTCTATAGAAGAAAAATGCAAATGGTCAATAAATTTATAAAAAAATAGCTCAAAGTCACTAGTAATTAGATGTATATAAATTATTATGAAAATTAAACATTAATTTCCATCAGATTAGAAAAACACTAGAGTATGATATGATATGAAAATGCTGGGGAGTGCATGAGGAACTAAATAATAAATTATTGATGATAATATACATCAGTATGTTGCTGTGGGAAGAGAGGAGATTTTGTAACATCTCTTAAAATTAAGTACATGCATTTCTTTTTTTTTTCCTAAAGGTTTATTTATTTATTTGAGAGTCAGAGTTACACAGAGAGTGGAGAGGCAGAGAGAGAGAGAGAGAGAGAGAGAGAAAGAAAGAGAGGTCTTCTATCCGCTAATTCACTCTCCAGTTGGCTGCAATGGCTGTGCCAATCCGAAGCCAGGAGCCAGGAGCTTCTTCCTGGTCTCCCACGTGGGTGCAAGGGCCTAAGGACTTGGGCCATCTTCCACTGATTTTCCGGGCCATGGCAGAGAGCTGGATCGGAAGTGGAGCAGCCAGGTCTCAAATCGGCACCCATATGGGATGCTGGTGCTTCAGGCCAGGGAGTTAACCCTCTCTGCCATAGCACTGGCCCCAATACATGCATTTCTTAATAGAATCCACTTATGAGATGGTACATCTTTACCCTTGAGAAATACTTGTACATGTACATGGAGAGGCACATGATGATTCCCACTGTTCTATGTACTTTACAGATTTAACCTATTTTTCCTCATTAGGATTTGAGCCCAGCTAGTTTGGTTCCAGCAACTGTGCTCTTCCCATTATGCCAAGCAACCTCTGAAGAAGATTGTTTTATTGTTAAACAATACCCATTATAACACTGTTTAACACAGGAAAAAAAGCTGCTATGTGGTTTGGAGTGTAACATTCATAAAAAGGAATTAAGGATATATGTATCAATGATTTTAACTAAGAATAATTTTGCTCCCCAGGGGACATTTGGCACCTTATGCAGACAACTTTGGTTGTCACAACTGCCACTGGGGGAAGGAAGCAGTGCTATAGGCACCTACTGAGTTTGCTGCTAAACAGCCTAGAATGCACAGGACAGGGCCACAGGTAGAATTATCTGGCCCCAAATGTCAATAGGTCTGAAATTAAAAAGCCATGATCTATATTAACATAGATACTTCTCTAAGAAATATTCTTCATTTCAGAAGGCAGATTGAAGAACATATTTTTATTTGTGGCAAATAAAATAAGTCATATTTTATTCTCTTGTCATTGAGCAATGCAGAATTTTCCCCCAGAAATCTTTTATTTAAGGTCTACAAACTTAATACATTTCATAAATACAACTTTAGGAACATACTGCTTCTTCCCACCATACTTGCCCCCCACCCAACTCCCACCCTTCTTCCTCCTTCCTCTCCTAGTCCCATTCTAGTCCCATTCTAGTCCCATTCTTATTTTTTACTAAGATCTATTTTCAGTTAAATTTATACACCTACGATTAACTCTATACTAAGAAAAGAGTTCAACACATAGTATGAAAAAATTTGGTTCCACAGCAGTTGAGACAAGGGCTATTCAAAGTCCTAGCATCTCAAAGTGTCAATTTCAATTTGATAGATAACCTTTTAGGCTCTCTATTAATTATAATAGATCAGGGAGAACACATGGTATTTGTCCTACTGGAACTGGCTTTTTCACTAACTATAATGTTTTCCAGCTTCATTCATATTACAAATGACAGGATTTCATTTTCTTACCGCTGTTTAGTATTCTATGGTGTACATATCCCATAATTTCTTTATCCAGTCTTCAGCTGATGGACATTTGTGTTGATTCCATATCTTAGCTATTATGAATAGAGCTGCAATAAACATGGGGGTACAAATAACTCTTTTTGTTTTTCTTCAGATAACTCTTTCATATGCTGATTTCATTTCCCTTGGGTAAAATCCCAGGAGTGGGATGTCTGGGAAATAAGGTAGGCCTATATTCAAATTTTGAGGTATCTCCATACTGTCTTCCACAGTGGTATACCAGTTTATACTCCCACTAGTAGTAGATTAGGGTACCCTTTCTCTCCAGCATTTGTTGTTAGTTGATTTCTATAAAAATGACATTCTAATGGGAGTGAGGTGAAGCCTCATTGTGGTTTTGATTTGTATTTTCCTGACAGCTAGTGATCCTGAACATTTTTTATGTTTCTGTTGACATTTGGATTTCCTCTTCTTCATAATGCCTATTAAGTCCTTTGCTCATTTAGTAACTGGGTTGCTTTTTGTTGTTGTTGAGTTTCTTGAGTTCTTTATATATTCTGGATATTAGTCCTTTAGCAGTTGCATAATTTGCAAATACTTTCTCCCATTCTGTCAGTTGTCTCTTCAGTTTGCTGAGTGTTACTTTTGCAGTACAGAAGCTTCTCAGCTTGATGTAATCTTATTTGTCAATTTGGTTTTGATTGTCTATGCTTCTGGGGTCTTTTCCAAGAACTCTTGGCCTTTGTCAATATCTTTCAGGGTTGCTCAAATATTCTCTTATAATTTAATGCTATCAGGTCATGGGTTTAGGTCTTTGATCCATTTTGAGTGGATTTTTGTGTAAGGTGTAAGTTTTGGGTCTTGCTTCATAATTATGCCTGTAGAGATCCAGTTTTCCTGACACCATTTGTTAAAAATATTGTTCTTGCTCTAGGGATTGATTTTAGCTCCTTTTGTCAAAGATAAGTTGGTTGTAGATGTATTGGTTGATTTTTGCTGTTTGTAATCTATTCCATTGGTCTAGTCATCTGTTTTTTTACCAGTATTAGGCTGTTTTTATTATAACTGCCCTGTATTATGTCTTGAAATCAGGTATTGTGATGCCTCCAGCTTTGATTTTGTGATATAAGATTGCTTTAGCTATTCAGGATCTCCTGTATTTCCATATGTATTTCAGCATCATTTTCTCCAGGTCTGCTAAGAACGTCCTAGGGACTTTGATTGAGATCACATGGAATCTGTAAATTGCTTTCTTTTGCTATCTTGATGATGTTGATTTGTCCAATCCATGAACACTGCAGATTTTCCTTTTTAATATCTTCTTCTATTCTTTCTTTAATGCTTTGTAAAAATCATCATAGAGATCTTTAATATTCCTGAATTAATTTGTTTCCAAGGTAATTGATTTTTTAAGCTATTTTAGATGGAATTGATTCTAGAAGTTCTTCCTCAGCAATGAAATTGCCAGTGCATACAAAGGCTATTGATTTATCTGTGTTGATTTTATATCCTGCTACTTTCCCAAACACTTTTATGAATTCCAATAATCTTTCAGTGGAGTCTTTTTATTCCCCTATATATAAAATCATGTTATCTGGAAATAGGGATAGTTTGACTTCCTCCTTCCTAATTTGTATCCCTTTGATATCTTTTTCTTGTCTAATGGCTCTGATTAAAACTTCCAGGGCTGTATTGAATAGCAATGGTGTGAGTGGACATCTTTGTCAGATTCTGGATCTGAGTGGGAATAGTTCCAACTTTTCCCCATTCAGAAGGATGCTAGCCATAGGTTTGTCATAAATTGCCTTGATTGTGTTGAGGAATATTCCTTCTATACCCAATTTGCTTAAAGTTTTCATCATGAAAGGATGTATATTTTATCAAATGCTTTATCTGCATCTATTGAGATAAACATACAGTTTTTGTTATTTAGTTTGTTAATGTGATGTACCACTTCTGTTGATTTCTTTTTTTTTTTTTTTACAGTAGAGTTCTAGACAGTGAGAGAGACAGAGAGAAAGGTCGTCCTTCCGTTGGTTAACTTCCCTAATGGCTGCTACAGCTGGCGTTGTGCCAATTTGAAGCCAGGAGCCGGGTACTTCCTCCTGGTATCCCATGTGGGTGCAGGGACCACAGCACTTGGGCCATCCCCTGCTGCCCTCCCGCGCCACAGCAGAGAGCTAGCCTGGAAAAGGAGCAACCAGGACTAGTACCTGGCGCCCCAACTGGGACTAGATGCTGGGGTGCCAGCACCGCTGGTGGAGGATTAGCCAAGTGAGCCATGGCGCCAGCCACTTTGGTTGATTTCTAATGTTGAACCATCCTTGCATACAGGGATTAATTCCACTTAATCCAGGTGAATGATCTTTCTGATGTGTTGTTGGATTTTATTGGCTAATATTTTTTTGAGAATTTTTGTATCGATGTTTATTAAAGAAATTGGTCCATAGCTCTTTTTCTCTGTGTATCTTTTTCAGGTTTAGGAATTATGATAATGCTGGCTTTATAGAAGGAGTTTGGAAGGATTCCCTCAATTTCAATTGTTTTGAGTATCTTGAGAAGAATTAGAGTTAAGTATTCTTTAACTGTTTGGTAGAATTTAGCAGTGAAACCATCTGGTCCTGGCCTTTCTTTGTTATGAATGCCTTTATTACTGATTCAATCTCCATCTTGGTTATTGGTCTGTTTAGGTCTTCTGAGTCTTCATGGCTCAATATAGTTTGTATGTGACCAGAATCTCTCCATTTCTTCTAGGTTTCCTGATTTTTTGGTATAGAGATCTTTGTATTAATTTATGATGATTCTTATTATTTCTGTGGAATCATGTGTTACCATTCATTTTTAATTTTTAATTCTATTGATGTGGGTGTTATTCTCTTTTATTGGTTAGTTAGGCCAATGGTGTGTCAATTTTCTTTAATTTTTTTTTATTAAACTTTTATTTAATGAATATAAATTTCCAAAGTATAGCTTATGGGTTACAATGGCTTCCCCCCTCCCATAACTTCCCTCCCGCCCGCAACCCTCCGCTTTCCCACTCCCTTTCCCTTCCATTCATGTAAAGATTCATTTTCAATTCTCTTTGTATACAGAAGATCAGTTTAGTATATATTAGGTAAAGATTTCAACATTTTGCCCATATAGCAACATAAAGTGAAAAAACTACATTGGATTACTAATTATAGCATTAAATAGCAATGTACAGCACATTAAAGACAGAGATCCTACATAATTTTTTTTCAAATTAATTAATTTTCTATGCCATTTCCATTTTAACACCAGGTTGTTTTTTTTTTTTTCATTTCCAATTCTCTTTATATACAGAAGATCACTTCAGTATGTAATTAGTAAAGACCTCATCAGTTTGTGCCCACACAGAAATGCAAAGTATAAAAATACTGTTTCAGTACTAGTTATAGCATCACTTGGCTTTAGACGACACATTAGGGACAGATCCCACATGGGGTGTAAGTACACAGTGACTCCTGTTGCTGATTTAACAATTTGACACTCCTGTTCATGGCGTCAGTAATCTCCCTAGGCTCTAGTCATGAGTTGCCAGGGCTATGGAAGCCTTTAGAGTTCGCTGACTTTGATCTTATTCCGATAGGGTTATAGTCAAAGTGGAAGTTCTCTCCTCCCTTCAGAGAAGGGTACCTCCTTCTTTGATGGCCCCATTCTTTCCACTGGGATCTCACTCACAGAGATCATTCATTTAGGTCTTTTTTTTTTTTTTCCATGATATCTTGGCTTTCCATGCCTGCTATACTCTCATGGGCTCTTCCGCCAGATCCGAATGCCTTGAGGGCTGATTCTGAGGCCAGAGTGTTGTTTAGGACATCTGCCATTCTATGAGTCTGCTGTGTATCCCACTTCCCATGTTGGATCTTTCTCTCCCTTTTTGATTCTATCAGTTAGTATTAGCAGACACTTGTCTTGTTTGTGTGATCTCTTTGACTCTTAGACCTATCAGAGCTATCAATTGTGAGCTGAAATTGATCACTTGGACTAGTGCGATGGCATTGGTACATGCCATCTTGATGGGATTGTGTTGGAATCCCCTGGCACATTTCTAACTCCACCATTTGCGGCCAGTCCGATTGAGCATGTTCCAAATTGTTCATCTCCTCCCTCTCTTTTTCCACTCTTAGATTTAACAGGGATCACTTTTCAGTTAAAATTTAAACACCTAAGAATAATTGTGTGTTAATTACTGAGTTCAACCAATAGTACTAGAACAACTACTACAACAACAAATACTAAAAAGGATAAAGTATTACATTGTACATCTAAAGTCAGGACAGGAGCTGATCAGTTCATTGTTGCTTATAGTGTCCATTTCACTTCAACAGGTTTCCCCTTTGGTGCTCAGTTGTCACCGATCAGGTGAAACAAATGATATTTTTCTCTTTGGGACTGGCTTAATTCACTCAGCATGATGTTTTCCAGATTGCTCCATCTTGTTGCAAATGACTGGGTTTCGTTGTTTCTTACTGCTGTATAGTATTCTATGGAGTACATGTCCCATAATTTCTTTATCCAGTGTACTGTTGATGGGCATTTGGGTTGGTTCCAGGTCTTAGCTATTGTGAATTGAGCTGCAATAAACATTAATGTGCAGATGGCTTTTTTATTTGCCAAATTAATTTCCTTTGGGTAAATCCCAAGGAGTGGGATGGCTGGGTTGTATGGTAGGGTTATGTTCAGGTTTCTGAGGAATCTCCAGACAGACTTCCATAGTGGCTTAACCAGTTTGCATTCCCACCAACAGTGGGTTAGTGTCCCTTTTCCCCCACATCCTCTCCAGCATCTGTTGTTGGTAGATTTCTGAATGTGAGTCATTCTCACTGGGGTGAGATGGAACCTCATTGTGGTTTTGATTTGCATTTCTCTGATTGCTAGTGATCTTGAACATTTTTTCATGTGTCTGTTGGCCATTTGGATTTCCTCTTTCGAAAAATGTCTATTGAGGTCCTTGGCCCATCTCTTAAGTGGGTTGTTTGTTTTGTTGTTGTGGATTTTCTTGATTTCTTTGTAGATTCTGGTTATCAATCCTTTATCTGTAGTATAGTTTGCGAATATTTTTTCCCATTCTGTTGGTTGCCTCTTCACTTTCCTGACTGTTTCTTTTGAAGTACAGAAACTTCTCAATTTGATGCAATCCCAAATGTTAATTTTGGTTTTGATTGCCTGTGCTGTTGGAGTATTTTCCAGGAAGTCTTTGCCTGTGCCTATATCTTGCAGGGTTTCTCCAATGCTCTCTAATAATCTGATGGTTTCGGGTCGTAGATTTAAGTCTTTAATCCATGTTGAGTGAATTTTTGTGTAAGGTGATAGGTATGGGTCTTGCTTCAAGCTTCTGCACATGGAAATCCAATTTTCCCAGCACCATTTATTGAATAGACTGTCCTTATTCCAGGGATTAGATTTGGATCTTTGGTCAAATATAAGTTGGCTGTTGATGTTTGGATTGATTTCTGGTGTTTCTATTCTGTTCCATTGGTCTATCCATCTGTTTCTGTACCAGTACCATGCTGTTTTGATAACAACTGCCCTGTAGTATGTCCTAAAATCAGGTATTGTGATGCCTCCGGCTTTGTTTTTGTTGTACAGGATTGCTTTGGCTATTCGAGGTCTTCTGTGTCTCCATATGAATTTCAGCATCATTTTTTCCAGATCTGAGAAGAAGGTCTTCGGGATCTTGATGGATATTGCATTGAATGTATAATTTTTTAAAACCAGCTCTTGATTTGGACGACTTTTTGATTTCTTTTGTTTATTTCTTCTAAAATTTTAATTGTTTCATTCTCTTACTAATTTGGGGTTTGGTTTGCTGTTATTTTTCTAGGTCCTTGAGATGCATTGATAGATCATTTATTGGTGCCTTTCAATTTCTTGATGTAGGCACCAAATGTTATAAACTTCCCTCTTAACACTGCTTTTGCTGGATCCCATAAGGTTAGATATGTTGCATTGTTGTCTTCATTATTTTTCTGAAAGTTTTTAATGAAATAGTTTTAATAATAAATAATAATAAAAATAATAATATATTTTAATACTGAGTAAAACATGTAAAATAATACAACAAAAAGGGTTATTTCAAATATGGCCAAAACGCTGGTCATGAATGAGACTTTGAAAAAAAGTTTCTACTTCAATTTTTAAAATCAGATTGGATGTTTCTATGAGATTTATTTTTAATTTTTTTTAAAACTTTTATTTAATAAATATGTTTCCAAAGTACAACTTTTGGATTGTAGCAGTTTTTTCACCCCATAACCTCCCTCCCACCTGCAACCATCCCATCTCCCACTCCCTCTCCTATCCTATTTTTCATCAAGATTCATTTTCAATTATCTTTATATACAGAAGATCTACTTAGTATATACTAAGTAAAGATTTCAACAGACTGAAACCACAAAGACACACAAAGTATAGAGTACTGTTGAGGAATAGCTTTACTGTTAATTCACATAGTACAACACATTAAGGACAGAGATCCTACATGGGGAGTAAGTGCACAGTGACTCCAATTACTGATTTAACAATTGACATTCTTATTTATGACATCAGCAATCACCCGAGGCTCTTGTCATGAGCTGCCAAGGCTATGGAAGCTTATTGAGTTCACCAACTCCAATCTCATTTAGACAAGGCCATAGTCAAAGTGGAAGTTCTCTCCTCCCTTCAGAGATGGATACTGCCTTCTTTGATGGCCCATTCTTTCTTCTGGGATCTCACCCACAGAGATCTTTCATTTAGGTCTTTTTTTTTGCCACAGTGTCTTGGCTTTCCATGCCTTAAATACTCTTATGGGCTTTTTAGCCAGATCTGAATACCTTAAGGGCTGATTCTGAGACCAGAGTGCTGTTTAGGACATCTGTCATTCTATGAGTCTGCTGCATCCTCTGCTTCACATGTAAGATCATTCTCTCCTTCTAAATTCTATCATTTATTATTTGCAGACCATAGTCTTATTGATGTAATCCTTTTGACACTTAATCCTATATTTTGATCAATTAGTATGAACTGAAACTGATCACTTTGACTAGTGAGATGGCATTGGTACATGCCACCTTGATGGGATTGAACTGGAATCCCCTGGCCCATTTCTAGCTCTACCATTAGGGGTAATTCCAAGTGAGCATGTGCCGAACTGTACATCTCCTCCCTCTCTTATTCCCACTCTTATATTTAACAGGGATCACTCTTCAGTTAAATTTGAACACCTAAGAATAATTGTGTTTTCATTAAAGAGTTCAACCAATAGTATTAAGTAGAACAAAAAATACTAAAAGGAATAAGATAGTAAGTTCTTCCTTGATAGTCAGGACAAGGGCTGATCAAGTCATTGATTTTCATAGTGTCCATTTCACTACTACAGGTTTCCTTTTAGGTGCTCAGTTAGTTGTCACTGATCAGGGAGAACATATGATATTTGTCGCTTTGGGATTGGCTTATTTCACTCAGCATGATCATCATGATGTTTTCCAGATTCTTCCATTTTGTCGCAAATGTCCAGATTTCATTTTTTTTACCGCTGTATAGTATTCTGTAGAGTACACATCCCATAATTTATTTATCCAGTCTTCTGTTGATGGGCCTTCAGGTTGATTCCATGTCTTAGCTACTGGGAATTGAGCTGCAATAAACATTGAGGCACAGACGGCTCTTTTATTTGCCAATTTAATTTTCTTTGGGTAAATTCCAAGGAGTGGGATGGCTGGGTTGTATGGTAAGCCTATACTCAGGTTTCTGAGGAATCTCCAAACTGTCTTCCATAGTGGCTTTTCCAGTTTGCATTCCCACCATCAGTGGATTAGTGTCCCTTTTTCCCCACATCCTCACCAGCATCTGTTGTTATTTGATTTCTCTATGTATGTCATTCCAACTGGGGTAAGGTGAAACCTTGTTGTGGTTTTGATTTGCATTTCCCTATGGCTAATGATCCTGAACATTTTTTCATGTGTTTATTGGCTACTTGGATTTCCTCTTTTGGAAAATGTCTATTGAGGTCCTTGGCCCATCTTTTAAGTGGGTTGTTTGTTTTGTTGTTGTGGAGTTTCTTGATCTCTTTGTAGAATCTGGTTATTAATCTTTCATGGTTGCATAATTTGCAAATATTTTTTCCCATTCTGTTGATTGCTTCTTCACTTTCCTGACTGTTTCTTTTGCAGTACAGAAACTTCTCAATTTGATGTAATCACAATTGTTAATTTTGCCTTTGACTGACTGTGCTTTCGGGATCCTTTCCAATAAGTTTTCCTGGGGTTTTATATTGCAGGGTTTCTCAGATGTTCTATAATAATTTGATAGTGTCTGGTCATAGGCTTAGATCTTTAATCCATATTGAGTGGATTTTTGTGTAAAGTATAAGGTAGGGGTTTTCTTCAAGCTTCTGCTTGTGGAAATCCAGTTTTCCCAGCACCATGTGTTGAATTGACTGTCCTTGCTGCAGGAATTGGTTTTAGATCCTTGATCTAATATAAGTTGGCTATAGATGTTTGGATTGATTTCTGGTGTTTCTATTCTGTTCCATTGGTCTATCCATTTTTGTACCAATACCAGTCTATTTTCATTATTACTGCCTCGTACTATGTCTTGATATCTGGTATTGTGATGCCTCAGACTTTGTTTTTGTTGTATAAGATTGCGTTAGCTATTTGAGGTCTCCTGTGTCTCCATATGAATTTCAGCATCATTTTTTTCCAGATCTGAAAAGAATGTCTTTGGTATTTTGATTGGTATCGTATTGAATCTATAAATTGCATTTGGGAGAATGGACATTTTGATGATACTGCTTCTTCCAATCCATGAGCATGGAAGATTTTTCCATTTTTTTTAGGTATCTTCTTCTATTTCTTTCTTTAAGATTTTGTAATTCTCATCACAGAGATCTTTGACTTCTTTGGTTAAATTTATTCCAAGGTGTTTGATTGTTTTTGTAGCTATTGAGAATGGGATTGATCTTAGAAGTTCTTTCTCAGGCGTAGAATTGCCTGTGTATACAAAGGCTGTTGATTTTTGTGCATTGATTTTATGTCCTGCTACTTTGCCAAACTCTTCTATGAGTTCCAATAGTCTCTTAGTAGAGTTCTTTGGATCCCCTAAATAAGGACTCATATCATCTTCAAAGAGGGATAGTTTGACTTCTTCCTTCCCAATTTGTATCCCTTTAATTTCTTTTTCTTGCCTAATGGCTCTGGCTAAAACTTCCAGGATTATATTGAATAGCAGCCTTGAGAGTGGGCATCCCTGTCTGGTACCAGATCTCAGCGGAAATGCTTCCAACTTTTTCCCATTCAATAGGATGCTCAAGCCATGGGTTTTTCATAAATTGCTTTGAGTGTATTGAGGAAGGGCCCAATTTGCTTATAGTTTTCATTGTGAAAGGGTGTTATATTTTATCAAATGCTTTCTCTGCATCTATTGAAATAATAAGTTTTTTTCTTCTGCAGTTTGTTAATGTGGTGTATCACATTGATTGTTTTGCAAACACTGAACTATCCCTGCATATCAGGGCTAAATCCTACTTGGTCTGAGTGGATGATCTTTCTGATGTGTTGCATTCTATTGGCCAGAATTTTATTGAGGATTTTTGTGTCTATATTCATCAGGAAAACTGGTCTGTAATTACCTTTCTCTGGTGCATTTTTTTTTTCAGATTTAGGAATTAAGGTGATGCTTGCTTCATAGAAAGAATTTGGGAGGATTCCCTCTTTTTCGATTGTTCTGAATAGTTTGCGAAGAATTGGAGTTAGTTCTTCTTAAAATGTCTGGTAGAATTCAGCAGTGAATCCATCTGGTCCTGGGCTTTTCTTTGTTGGGAGGGCCTTTATTACTGTTTCAATTTCTGTGTCAGTTATGGGTCTGTTTAGGTTTTCTATGTCTTCTTTTTTATTTCTTCTATGACTCACGTTTCCTTCATGAGCATGATTTTCAGTCTCCATGTGTTTGCCTATGTTCTAGACTTTCTTGAGCTTTTGATTTCAAGCTTATTCCATTGTGGTCAGAGAAAATGCATAGTATGATTTTGATTTTTTGAATTGCTGAGACTTGCTTTTTAGCATAGCATATGATCTTTCCTTGAAAAAGTTCCATGGCGGTGAGAAGAATGTGTATTCTGCAACTGTAGGTTGAAAAGTTCTGTAGATAGCTGTTAGGTCCATTTGGTCTATAGTGTCAATTAACTCCACTGTTTCTTTGCTGATTTTCTTTCTGGTTGATCTGTCCATTGATTGCTCAAAGTCCCAGCCACACCCTGTACTCTCCCATGCAGCCACAGTGTTTTCACAGTCTCAGCACACAAAGTTCCCACAATCATGAGCACCAAGCACCCTGTCAATTCTTTCTGTCAATTCTCAAGCATCTCCTGTTGATTGATTCTTGGGCACATAGACACAAGCTGGCCCAGCTGATATGTCAGTCCGAACTGCCACCACCGTTTATCGGATAGTTACAGGGTGCCAGTTCCAGGTGGTTAAGGTGAGGGAAATGTGCCCCTTTTTCTGCCCTCTAGATTGGAAGGTACACTGACTCCCACAGGGCTCCAAGCTGGACTCACGCCAGGCTCTTCCCACAGCTAGTGGCTTGGGCTTCCACACTTTGGATTCACCTTACTCCAAAGCTGGTGCTGAGGCTCTCGGCTGCTGATGTTTTGATTTTTGTGTGTCCACACCCTCCATATAGATCCATAGTGGAGTTTCCTTTGCAGTTGTGTCCCTAACTCTTCCCTGAGATTGCACTCTCTCCACTTCTTCTTAACTGTCTTCCGCAAGACTAGAGTGGTAAGCTCCCTCCCAATTCTTTCATCTTAGTATAGAGCAATCCATATTGTTTGTTTTTAAGGACACATACATGCACGCACACCAAGTATTGTATACTCTGTGTGTGTGTACATTTGTATATGGAAGTTTAGGAAAATGTATAGCATGTACAAACTCTTAAATGGTACCCTGAAGTGTTGTGGAAGAGGCAAATATTATGGACACTAAGAACTTTACAGGAAGAGCTATATTTTTAAAAATGTTCGTATATATTTATAGAACTAAAATTACTTTAAAGTAAAACAGCACAATTTACTTCATATCAATCTGAGAAAGATGAATAAAAGATAACGTGCAGGATACAATACGAATGCTACTCTAACAGTCTGACCAAGTAGTGTCTCTTTTAGGAACTAATATTTTTTTAAGATTTATTTATTTGTTTGAAAGAGTTGTTTAGAGAGATGGAGAGGCAGAGAGAAAGAGAGAGAGAGAGGTTTTCCATCTGCTGGTTCACTCCCCAGTTGGTCACAACAGCTAGAGCTGTGCTAATCTGAAGCCAGGAGCCAGGAGGTTCCTCTGGGTTTCCCACGTGGGTTCAGGGGCCCAAGGAGTTGAGCCATCTTGTACTGCTTTCCCAGGCCACAGCAGAGAGCTGGATGGGAAGTGGAGCAGCTGGGACTGGAACTGGTGCCCACATGGGATGCCGGCACTACAGGCAGCAGCTTTACCTGCTACACCACAGCTCCCGTTCCTAGAAACTAATTTTTAAAAGACATGCTTTATGCCCCCATTCATGTAAAACAACCCTGGAACCATTCACTTTGTATCAGTGTAAAAACTTCTGGAAGAAACACATCAAAATTATAGGATTCACTAGAGAAAGAAATGGGATTTAGCTAGGAACAAAATGTGGTTTCTCTTTATCTGTGTTAAAGATTTGCTAGTAGAATATTTTGAAGTGTTACTTTTGCAATTAAAAACCTGGAATAAGTTAATCAAAACTAGGAATGAAAAAACATGCAGAAGTGTGTTATTGTCTTTGATATTACTGAACTTCAACAGCAAAAATTAAAACAAACAATGAAACAATGTAAACACTTAAGAATAAGAGATATGTCAAATAACTCTTTAAAGTGACACTCTGTACCTATTAAAATTACTCATTACGATGAGCAGATGATTAAATTGCAGGTTGCAATGAAAAAAAGAAAGAAGAGCAGTGAAAACATGTTTGTGGATTCCTACCCCATTACTTCAAGAAAACAGATAAGCGCAAACATCTCTGAAAAAAGCCTAGAAGATATGTTGCCATAATTTTAAGACGTATTACCTCCTGGAATTACAAGTCCATTGTACTTTCTTAATTATGACTTACTCTAAGTTCAAATTTTTTGGTGTTTGCTTTATTTCTATAAGATGCTTAAAGAGTAGGGAAAATACAGTGTTTTAGATTCCACAAAGAATTCAATGCAATATAGCCTGTGTTACTGCTGAAAGACAGTCTGTTCACTTTTTGTTTGTTGAAATTTTTATTTAGTGGAACATTAAGCCTTTCTAATATAAATTGAAAATATTTTATCTCAAAAAATTTCAAAAAAATAGTGAAGGATATAAAATATGATTCATACAAATGACAACACATATCTTGTTTGGAAGAATCATCAGCAATATAATAACTTGCATTAATTTGATGTATATTTTAAATATAATTAAAATGAAAATAGCTACTTTGTTTTAAATACTTGTCAAGTAAATTGATAGGAACTATATACTAGTTTTGTGACTTTTACTTTTAAAAATTACTTATTTATTTTGAAAATTAGAATTACAGACAGAGAGAGATCTCCCACTCACTGGTTCAGTTCCCAAATAGTCTCAACGGCCAGCTTTGGACCAGACCAAACCCAGAAACCAAGAGCCAGGTGCTTCATCCAAGTCTCCTGTGTGGGCGGCAGGGGCTCAAATACTTTGTCCATCTTCCACTGCTTTTCCCAAGCCAGTAGCAGAAAGCTGGATCATATGGGATGCTGGCATTGCAGGTGGCAGTTTTACCAGCTATGCCACAGTGCCAGCCCCAATTTTCTATTTTAATATTCACTATATATGAGTGAAGTTGGTCAGCTTTTCTTTTGACTATTGTTATACAGACTGAGCTTATTTTTTCCTGCTGGACTATGATATTTTCACTCTTTATTTTTTGAACTCTTTATTTAATAAAGCCAATATGTCTTTGACCATACTATAAATTAAAAATGTTATCTCAAAAATAAGAAATAAAACATATTTAAAAAGTATAGTGATGAACCAAATTTAGAGTAACTAAGAAAAATAATGGAAAGAGCAAATAAAAGGAACAAAATCAAATGAAATGAGAGCAAAAAGCAGGACAAAATAGCAGACCACTTGGGGCCATATTTGGCTCTCTGGTTTGAATTGAGTGAGTGTAGCTTACACTGCTTAAATGATTAGAACTGCAGTTTTACTTCTGTAAAATGTTATAACGTTAGTTATTTCTCAGGATTGCTATGAAGGTTAAGTGATAAATTCTGTAAACATACTAAATTATAGTTTAGTGCAGAAAAGTACTCTAAAATCTCCACTGAGGGACAGGCACTGTGGCACAGCAGATAAAGCTGCTGCCTGCAGTGCTAACATCCCATATGGGCATCAGTGCAAGTCCTGGCTGCTCCACTTCTGATCCAGTGCTCTGCTATGGCCTGAGAAAACAGTAGAAGATGGCCCAAATCCTTGAACTCCTGCACCCACATGGGAGAACTGAAAGAAGCTCCTGGCTCCTGGCTTCAGATCGGCGCAGCTCTGGCCATTGCCAATTGGGAGTGAAGTAGCAGATGGAAGACCTCTCGCTCTGCCTCCTCCTCTGCCTCATTATAACTCTGCCTTTTAAATAAATAAATAAATCTTTAAAAAATGAGTTTCCGGCTGGCGCCGTGGCTTAACAGGCTAATCCTCCGCCTTGTGTCGCCGGCACACCGGGTTCTGGTCCTGGTTGGGGCGCCGGATTCTATCCCGGTTGCCCCTCTTCCAGGCCAGCTCTCTGCTGTGGCCCGGGAAGGCAGTAGAGGATGGCCCGGGTCCTTGGGCCCTGCACCCGCATGGGAGACCAAGAGAAGCACCTGGCTCCTGGCTTTGAATCAGTGCGATGAGCCGGCCGCAGCAGCCATTGGAGGGTGAACCAACGGCAAAGGAAGACCTTTCTCTCTGTCTCTCTCACTATCCACTCTGCCTGTCCAAAAAAAAAAAAAAAAGAGTTTCCAATAATAATTAGAGAACAGGTAGTCTCTACTTTGTCCACATATCTGTCGGGGCTAGTGGCCCTGGCCCGACATGAGATGCAGCAGGCTGAGGCTGTCCCTTATCTAATCCTGTTTCCTGTGCTTTTGTTCTGTAGGCACAAGATTTTTCATCCCACATTCCTGCAGGCAGGATGTGACTTCTGATGAAGGTTTATGATGTTCTTTGCTCTATCTGCAGAGCTTGCACCCTGATCTTTGCTACCTTGTAAACTTGTTTCGTTCCTGTGCTATGCATGATTGCACACAATGAATGTTATCTGTATGGGGCCAAGGGTATATATCCTTGTGTTTCTTGGTGCTCGTGGCTGGAGACTGAAGAGTTTCCCCAGGGAGATGGCCTCCAGTCCCTCATCGCCAGGCCCCCTACTTTGGCTTGGAACGCGACGAGGCAATAAACGTGGTGATGAATTGACTGAGTGCTGCGTGTCTCCGTGTGGTTTGTGGGGTGGCCTCTGACACATATCATCTTTATTTTTTTCCACATACCCCTTTCACCTTTTGAGCAACTTAAAGGCAGTTCCATTAATTTTTCTGTCTAGTAGGTCTACCATTAGATTTGCTTCAGAAAGATTTTCTTTTGACATATTTTTCTCCTTAGAATGGACCAAACTGTACTGCTCCTTTGTATGTCTTGCTCCTTTTAATGAAAATTGGGATTTTGAATGTAGTAACATCTCAACAACATCCTTTGCTATTCAACCTGGGCTAAAAAATCAACAATGTTTCTAGGAGTTTATAGATAGAGAAATATTGACCCTTGTTATATCTATTCTACTAGAATCTACTTGGGAATCACCCTAGGTGATTCATATGGATATTATATTATTTGATAATAGTTAAGGTAAACATTTCTCTTATCATCAATTGAAGTGTATTTGAGCTCAAAATCAACTGTAAAATTGAAACCTCAAATTAAGACATGTAACTGGTGAGAATTCCCTCCTACTTCCAATCAGAAAGATCAATGTTACTCATTTTGGTTTCAAATTTAACTATAAGGTGACTGATGAGACATTGTTAAGTATAACTACACAATATTGTTATATATGGCCAAAGCATCCTCACAAAGAAAAAAGTTATCAACAACCTGTGAAGTATTTCAGAAGCCAGCTCTACTTAAAAGCTCTTTGAGAGGCCTGGGCTGTGGCATGGCGGGTGGGGTTGACACCTGCAGTGCCAGCATCCCATATGGGCACTGGTTCGCGATCTGGCTGCTCCACTTCCGATCCAGCTCTCTGCTATGGCCTGGAAAAGCAGTAGAAATCCTTGGGCCCCTGTACTTCATGGGAAGACACAGAGGAGGCTCCTGGCTCCTGGCTTTGGATCGGCGCAGCTCTGGCCGCTGCAGTCAATTGGGGAGTGAACCATCAGATGGAAGCGCTCTCGCTCTCTCTCTCTCTCTCTCTCTCTGCCTCTCCTCTCTCTGTGTAACTCTGACTTTCAAATAAATAAATAAATAAATAAATAAATCTTTAAAAAAAACTCTTTGAAAGGGTTTTTAGGCAGAGTAAGAAGCAGCAGGAATCTGTCTTCCCAGTTAGAAAACTATTTCACTGGCAGAATCTATTAGAAATATTCTGAAACTCTGGAGTTTTCTAAAGGCTTGCAACCTTCAGGGAAAGTTTTTCCAGGTACACTATGGTGTAACCATCAATTCCAGTTCTCATTATAGAAGAATATTCCCATTCCCTAACCTTCAGCCCCATCAAAGATAGGGACACACATGTTCCTGAAGTAGTTTGTACACAGTTTGCAGAAGTCAAGGTGAGCAAAAAGGACTTTTTCCTCTAAATGTTGAGATCCATTAACTGATCCTTATTTGCTACTTCTGACTACAGGGGCACAAAGATTTCGGTGACTGCTATTTCCACCTCTCCACATTATTCAAGCGTCCAGAGTTCTTCTGGCTGAAGTGATTTTCAGCAGGCACACAGGGTAGAACCATTCTCTACCTTCATTTTTGTGCCTTTTCTCCTTTTGAGAGCCAGGCATTAAAGACTGGGACATTCAAAAACAATTTCAGATACTGAAAATTAGTACACGATTTTTAATACCTGGGGAAAAGCACAGGCTCAGAAAAGACCTCAAAGAAAACTTAAGTTTATACTTTGGACTTATCCTTGGCACAGAAATGGGCTACAACAGCAGCAACAACAAATTCAATGAATAAAAAACAATAAAAAAGAGAGAAAACCCCAGAGAGATGGGAGGATGTTGTTTAGATGTTACTACATTCAAAAGCCTAATTTTCATTGAAAGGATCAAAAGGAGTAATACAGTTGGTCCATTCTAAGGAGAAAAATACATCAACAGAAACTCTTTCTGAGACAAATCTAATGGTAGACCTACTAGACAGAAAATTTAAAGGAACTGCCTTTAAGTTGCTCAAAAGGTGAAAGGGGTATGTGGAAAAAAATAAAGATGATATGTGGACAAAATGGAAATGTTAATAAAAATATTAAAAACATGGAGATAAACCAACAATAACTGATATGAACAATTCTTTAGAGGAATTCAAAGTCAATTTTGAGAAGGCAGAAGAAAGAATCAATGAACTTAAAGATAGGATGGCAATTACTGAGTTTGGTGAACAAAAAGTAGAAGATTGCAAAGAAATAATCAGAATCTAAAGGACTGATGACACAGCCTCATGCAGATCAACTATATTTTGTAGGAGTCCTGGAAGTGGATGAGAGGAGAGTGGAAGAGAGGTAAATGGAATAACTGAAACCTTCTCAAATTTGATGAAATCCATGATTATAATCTTCCAAGAAGTTCAACAAATTCTAGTAAGATGAACTTAAAGAGATCCACATCACAAAGCATAATCAAACTTTGAAAAGTAAAAGATACATACAGAGGAGCCTGGAAGCAGCAAGAGAGGAGTGATTTGAACCATACACAGGATACCCAATAAAGTTATCCCTATATTTCTTGTCAGAAACTTTGGGGAACAGAAGATAGTGGGCCGATATATTCAAAGTAAGAAAAAACTGTTTATGAAGAGCTTCATATAGAGCAAAAATGTCCTTAAAAATGAGCAAAAAATAAAGCATCCCCAGGAAAAGAAAAGCTGAGGAAGCAAGTTTGTTGCCACTAGACCTGCCTGGTAAGAAATATTTAAAAGCACTCTACATGGGGAAATGGACGGACACTAAATGCTAACATGAAATCATATGAAGAAATAAAAATCTCAATAGATGTAAATGTTGGGAAGTCATAAAAGCCAGTGTTACTGTCATAACTGTTTGCAACTTCACTTTTTGTTTTCTACAGTTTTTAAGGGACTAATATATTAAAAACATTTAATAATGTAAAATTTTGTATTATTGTAACAAACTCAAGCACTGTGATGTTGGAAGTAGGCCTCCTAATCAGTGTCTGTACAGTTAGACTTGGTAGTGCTTATAAAATTTATGACCATTGGTACAGAATTCTTCAACATTATACTAGCACACCAAATTCAGTAGCCTACCAAAAAGCATATGTGCTATGAACAACTGGGATTTATTTCTGGAATGCAAAGATAGTTCAACATACAAAGATCAATCAATAAGATACATTACTTTAACATAATGAAATAAAAGATAAACCCATGATCATTTCAATTGATGCAGAAAAGAATTGGACAAAGTTCAATACATTTTCATAATAAAACTTCAACACACTAGGTGTAGAAGGAAACTATTCCAACATAATAAAACCATATATGAAAAACTCATGGCAAAAATCGTCCTCAAGGATGAAAGATTTTAAGTTTTTCCCTTAAGATGAGGAACAAGCCAACGATAGTCACTTTCATTCAGTTTTTTTCAACATATTACTGGATGTTCTATCCATAGCAATTGGTTAGGGAAGATAAATAAAACACAGCCAAAGTAGAAAGAAAAAAATAGTGTTATATCTTTTTTCTGAGTATCATCTTATATGTAGAAAACTTTGGATGTTGCATAAAAGTAACTGTTAGAATAAATCAATTCAACAATAGGAAACAATATAAACACACGAAGAATCAGTAGAATTTCTATAAACTAAAATGAACAATCTGAAAAGGAAATTACAGAAAAGTCTACCTATGATAACATCAAAAGCATAAAATAGGAGTGAATTTAAAGAATGAAAGATTTGGACAAGGAAAATTAAAATATATTTCTGATAAATTTAAAGATTACAGAGGCAAGCATTTGGTGTAGCAGGTAAAGACACTGCCTGTAATGGTGTATCCCATATGGGCACCAGTTCAAGTCCTGGCTGTTCCACTTATGATCCAGCTCCCTGCTCACAGCCTGGTAAGATCGTGGAAGATGGTCCAAGTCTCTGGGTACCTGCCATGCATAGGAGAGACTCAGATGAAACTCCAGGCTCCTAGCATCGGCCTAGAGTAAACCAATCAGTGGAAGGTCTCTGTCTCTGTCTCTGTCTCTCTCTCTCTTTTCCTTTCTCTCTCTGTCTCTCCCTCTCTCTCAATAACTCTAACTTTCAAAATACACAAAACAAATCCTTAAAATATTAAAGATTACTTAAAATAAATACATAAATTAATAACAAATAGAGGAAATAAGTAAAAATTTAAAAGATAAATATTATAGTCCAAAAAATAAAGCTAACACAAATAAATGGAAACTCTTCCCCTGTTTATGGGCTGTAAGATTCAACATTGCTAAAATGTTGGTATTATCCAAAATGATTTACAGATTCAATATAATCTGTATCAAACTCCTACTGAGAGGTTTTGCAAAACTAGAAAAATCCATCCTAAAATGCATATGGGATCTCAAAGGATTCTGAATAGTCAAAAAGAATTTTGAACAGAAAGAACAAAATTGGAGGATTCACATTTCCTAATTTCAAAACTTACTATAGAGGCTGGTGCTGTGGCATAGCGAGTAAAACTGCTACCTGTAGTGCCGGCCTCCTATATGACTGCTGATTCAAGTCCTGGCTGCTCTGAGCTGCTCCACTTCTGATCCAGCTCTCTGCTAAGGCCTGGGAAAGCAGTAGAAGATGGCCCAAGTCCTTGGGCCCCTGCACCCATATGGGAAACCCAGAGGAAGTGCCTGGCTCCTGGCTTTGCATCGGCCCAGCTCCAGCTGTTGCAGCCATTTGGGGGAGTGAACTAGTGGATGGAAGACCTCTCTCTCTCTCTCTCTCTCTCTCTCTACCTCTGCCTCTCTGTAACTCTGCTTTTCAAATAAAATAATTAAATCTTTAAAAGAAGCCTTACTATAAAGATACTATAATAAAAACATCATGGAAATGGAATAAAGACACATAAAGAAACCAATGGAATAGAACAGAAAGTCCACAAGTAAACCTTTACATATATAGTCAAATGATTTTTGCTAAGAATGATAAAATCATCCAATGGGGAAAGAGCAGTCTTTTTAACAAATAGTGATGAGAAAACAAAATTTTTGTTAAAATAATAAAGTTAGATCCTTATCTAACACCCTAACACTATATTGAAATATTAATCTAAATGTGAATATATCATTAAACAATAAAACTTTTAGAAGAAGACAAGCATTTCACAACATTACATTAGACTTGGCAATGATTTGTTAAATGTGACACTGAAGTCTTAAACCACACAAAGAAAAAGACAACTTGGGCTTCATGGAAATTAAAAACTTTTGCACATCAAAAGACACTATCAACAGAAAATATAAAAAACTCACAATGTAAGAAAATATTTGCCCATCTTATATCTGATTAAGGACTAATGTCTAAAAGATACAACAAACTCTTAAAAACTCAATAACAACAAAAACCCAGCAATTCAATTTAAAAAATGGACAAAGAACTTGAATAGAGATTTCTCCAAAGAAGGCATACAAATGGCCAATAAGCACTTGGAAATATGTTTAGCACCAATAATCCTTAGGGCAATTAAAATGAAACTACAATTAGGTGGCTGGTATTGTGATACAATGGGCTAACCAGCTGGCATTCCATTGCAGAGTGCCAGTTTGAGTCCCCTAGTGCTCTGTTTCTGATCCCGTGTCCCCCTTCTGCACCTAGGAAAACAGAATATTATGGCCCAAATACTTGGGCCTCTATCATGCATGTGAGAGACCTGGTTTCCTGGCTTTTTCTTGATCTGGCTCTCTTTTTTGTGGCTATTTGAGTAGCAAACCCATGGATGGAAGACCTCTCTTTCTGTCTTTGTTTCTTCCTCTTTTTCTGACATTCTGCTTTCAGATGAATGAATGAATGAACCTTTTTAAAATTCCTACAATGAGGTATTACCTCACATCCAATAAAATGGCTAGTATCAATTTTTTTTCAAAAAAGGAAGTAAAAATTGTTGGTCAGGATGTAGAGTATGTTGAACTGTTGTGCATTGTTAGTGGGCATGTAAAATGGTCCAACCAGAGCAGAATACAGTATGGTGGTCACTCAAAAAATTAGAAATATTATTATCCTATGATCTAGCAATTCCAACTCCAAGTATATATCCTAAAGAATTAAAAACCTGTATTTTGTACAACTATGTCCATAGAAGCATTATTATTATTTTTAAAGGTTTATTTATTTATTTGAAAGTCAGAGTTACACAGAGAGAGAGGGAGAGGAAGAGAGAGAGAGGTCTTCCATCCTCTGTTTCGCTCCCCAGTTGGCCGCAACGGCTGGAACTGTGCCTATCAGAAGCCAAGAGCCAGGAGCCAGGAGCTTCTTCTGGATTTCCCATGTAGGTGCAGAGGCCCAAGGACTTGGGCCATCTTCTACTGCTTTCCCAAGCCATAGCAAAGAGCTGGATCAGAATTGGAGCAGCGGGATTAGAACTGGCACCCATATGGGATGCCATCGCTACAGGCAGCAGCTTTACCTGCTATGTCACAGTCCCCATAGCAGCATTATTAACAACAGCGAAAATGTGCAATCAACCCAAGTATCCATTGTTGGATGAATGAGCAAATAAAGTTTGCAATGTTTATACAATGGAATAATTGTATTATTCAGCCTTAAGACGGAAGTTCTGCAATATACTAAAACATGGATCAACTTCAGGACATCATGGTAACTAAAACAAACCAGTTACAAAAAGAAAATTACTGTATGATCCTATTTATATGAGCTACTTAGAGCCCCAAATTTATGGAAGCAGCATGGTTTCAAGGGATCTTAGAGGTAGACATAATGGAGAGTTATTGTTTAATGAGCAATGTTTCAGTTTTACAAGACTGAATGTGTTATGGGGATGGTGATGCTTGCTAAACATTATGAATATATTTAATATCACTGAACCATATGCTTGAAATGGTCAACAGAGTGAATTTTACATTAAATGTATTTTACCCTACAAAATCAATTGAAAAATGAACAAACCTGCTGAGACCCTTCAGTTCAAGTTATCAGGCTTGAATTGTAATCAAACCAAGATGCATTCTCATATATTCTCGTCATTTGGTCAATAATATTCCTTCAAAACCAAGAAAAGCACATAAGAACTGCTCAAAGGTTGGCGGAGAGGCTCACTTCAGCTGATCAATAAACTGGTCAATAGCTGTGGTCTCCTGGTTGACAACTTGGTATTGAATCAAAGTTTCTGTCCTCTTGGCTTCTGGCTGGTCAGGAAGTGAATGCTGTATTTATTGTACCTGCTATAGATTGCTAATGTCTAAAATCATTCTATTCTACAGAGAAGTCCATATGCCCTGCTAAGGTTGTGACCAAATTAATAGGGTTGTTCTTTTAATTAATCAAGACTAGTAGAGAGCTTTCCAAAAAGCATGCAAATCATGTTCTGCTGTTTGGATGCCTTGCTAGCAGACTCTTCTAGGCTCTATAGTGAAACTTCAGATTTTTTGAAGGGTTGTGTTTTTTTCATGTTTTTGGTTTTGTTTTTATGGTGACCTGTGTTTATGAGGATTGTCTTTGGGTATTTCCCAAAAATGTGAATTTAGAAGAGAGCATATGAATTTAGTTTGCCATGATCTAATGAACAAGAAGGCAGAAAAACATGTCAAGATACTAAATTATATCCAGGATGCAGAGATGAAGGAAAGGATGGGAAAATGTGATGATTCTAACTCTACTTATCTTCCTGGGTGTGTACTTCTGTCATTTTTCCCTTGCACAAAAGCAATGTGGTGTGTAGCCAGGGGTATAGGCTTTGAAGTCAGAGAAATTTAGAATCATATCTGAGTCTTTCTGGCTGATGTCTTTGAGTTATTATTTCTATCAGTTATCTTTTTTATTCTTTAAATGTTTCCTTTTTTTCCCTAAAGATTTATTTATGGATTTACAAGGTAAATAAGTGAATCTAATTTTATTTATTTACAGAGTGACAGAGAGAGAGGGAAAGAGAAAGATCCTCCATATGCTGGTTCATTTCCCAAATGGTTACAATAACCAGGGCTCAATCAGGCTGACATCAGGAGCCAGGAGCTCCATCCTGGTCTTCCACATGGGTGGAAGGATCTCCAAGTATTTGGGCCATATTCCATTGCCTTCCCAGGTGCATTAGCAGGAATCTGAATCAGAAATGGAGCAGCTGAGATGCCAAATGGCACTCTCATATTGGATATATATATATATATATATATATATATATATATATATTTCAATACATAAAGAAGTTTGTAAACAATAAAACCCCAAAAGAACATGTAGAAAGTTCAACATGTATTTACACAAAATAGGCCACCTAGCAATCACCAACTCAGAGACTCAGTGAAGTCCTACAAAGCCAAGAGAAATACAATAACTAAAGAGGCTCAGCATGTCAGGGAGACAGGAACCCAGGACCAGACGCACATCACCCCATGCATTGTACTGCATTTGTCCCACTTAAACACAGTGAGGTAGGTTTGCTGTGATCTCCAAGCATGTAAACAGAATGCCCCCTTTCTCCTTTAGTTACCACAACACAGGTAATCACTACTCCCACAGGGCAGGGCACTGGCTATGGACACCACAGAGACCCTTTCTTGTGGGTCTCACTGGAAGGTGAGAATTTGGAAAGGTTAAGAACCCTTGCTTCATGTTTCTATCCCTGGACAACATAGGATAGGTATAGGGATATTGGTCTTCATACTCATCCTGAACAGCTCATATTTTTTACACACATGTGCACACACACACACACACACTGTTGTAGGCATGTTGTGCCTGGCCTAACCTAATGAAAGATGGATCTGTTATGTGAAGCAAAAGACCACGTGCTAGGTTTGGGCAACCCTAACCATTGCTTCCTCTTTGGGTCTTTTTTTTTTTTCTTTTTTTTTACCTGGCTCTGCATCCCTTAACTTCTCTGCTCCACCTTTTCTTATTTAGACTAATTCCATATTCCTGGGGTAGGAGTTTAAGTCCTGGGGCAACCCCATTAATATTTCATCTCCCATGAAACATTTTCAAGGTGGAGGGGGTATTAAGAGGACACTATAGCTAAAAAGCAAGCTCTAATAGGCAAAATGAGGTAGTTCAGTAGACTGTGCACTCCACATAGTTGCTCTCCATGGTGATAAAAAACAACAAAAAAGTGTTCCTGCTGTGTGAACGTGGAGCTGCTACACATGTATCCCTGAGACTGCTCATGTACCTGAAAACACAGTGCATGAATGAGGGTTTCAGAGTAAAATATACAAAAATACAAAACCATACTATTTATACTCAGAAAAGCAAGTTAAAATGCACAATACATCCAATACATCGTTTGCACACAGTACGGTTGGCATCCTGAAGAAAGTGTGACTCAAGGTGCAGTTATTCAAGAGAGCAAATAAATAAATCCCATTGGCTCAGAAAGGGATAGCAGTGAGTTTAGGAGCCACGCGTCTGCAGCTTGTCCCCTAACCACCCTTTTGCCAATCATCACTACCCATTGCTTGGAACAGTTCCCAGCATTGTATTCTAGGATTGGGTTATGAGTAAAAAAGATGTGGACAACCCTGCCTTACTCCTGAGAGATTCCCTCCCACTGAACAGCTTGTGGGTTGGGTCCAGTAATCTGGTCCTACAACTAATCATTTCACTCTGGTAAGGGAAGTATTATTCCATATTGTTCCTTGAAAGGGAAACAACTTCCCCATCCAGGCTATTTTCTAAAGCTGCAGATTTTGAGTGTGGGGCCTCATCTAAATCATGCAGGTTATAGGTGATGTCTTCCCATGCATTGGGTTAAAGCATGGTTGGAATTCCTTTGCCTCACTCATTCCTCCAAGCAAGAAGGAAGCAGGGAGAATGCTGTGGATCCCAGCCTAGGATCCTGTTAGTGACATTGCCTCCCAACCCATCCTGTCTCTACTTCACACTTGATCTTAGCCAAAAGGCCGAGAAGCGATGTGTCTCTACTTTCTCTACTCTGCACTTGATGCCTGCTCCTTGAAACGTTCTGATAGCAAAAGAAGAGCCCCCACCCAAAGTGGCTCAATTCTGGGCCTCAGGAAGTAGGGCAGGGCTGTGGGTCTCTTTTTCATCCTCCCAGAAGTTGGCAGGCTTCCCCTGGGAGCTGGAGCCTGCTGGGCCATCAGAGGGCACGAGGCCTCCATATGGCTGATGCTCTGGCAAAAGTGCCACATCTTGAACTGGGGTGGCAGCTTGCACTCCTTGGAATGATGGTCTAGACCTCCACAGTTGAAGCACCTGTCTCCTTTTGATCTGCAATTCTGCCTGTTCTTTCCTTTTGGTCACCTCTCACTCCCATATACAACATACAGGCCTACCCGGCCTGGAGACATGGATGGATTCCAGGCAATTGGCAGACTTCTTGAAGGTGAACTCCAGGGCTTCATTTTCCATCAGGCTCTGGAAGCCCTATATGTGCAGCTTGTTCTGGTGCACAACGATGTCCATTGGGGATCCAGCACAACCCCAGCAGCGTGGGCAGTGATGGACAGGAAGCTAAACCCCATGAGCATGTTGAACCACTTACAGATGCTGGCCCCGTGCAGCAGCTGTGGCTCATCCACCCCCAGTGCCCCATTCTTCACTGCCTTCTTGGGTGCTTTCTCCACTGCTGTGGTGCAGCCACCTGCAAACTGCTAGTTGGTAATGGAACCCATCATCGATGGCAGAGCCTGTGGCCCTAGAAATCTGGAGGTATTCTCTTACTTTTTAATTTGTGAGGTGGAGAGACAAAGATCCTATCTCTTTATTCGTTTTCCTAATACTGGACCTGGGCCACGGCCAGAGCCAGAAGCTGTGAATTCAATCCAATCTCTTACTTGGGTATAGAGATTCAATTACTCCAGCCATCAACACTGCCTTCTGGGATCTGCATTAGCAGAGAAGCTGAAGTTAGGAGATGGAGTCTATAATGGAGCCAGGCACTCTGACTTAGGATATGGTCAATTTTAACCACTAGGCTAAATGCCTGCTCCCTTAACTGCCATCTGAAAGACCAGTTGGCGACTCTAACAGGTCCTCTTCTTCAACTTTTACCAAAAACCTCGGGTAGAATGTACTCTCATGCCTCCCCTGATGGTTTTACAAGTTGTTCTTGCACATTGTTTTGTAATGATTTATTTAGTGTCTGTTTCCTGAATCTCCTATGAGCTACTTGAATTTAATGACTGTCTTATTCTGTCTTATTTATCTTTGTAACCCTAGTGATTCTCACAGTGCCTGGCCATAGTATTCACCAATGAATGCTAATAAATTCAAATATCAATGGGTTTAAAGACTGTGAGACCGTGACAGGGCTACAGATGACTCTACAGAATTACTGAAGCTAAATTGGGATGAAGCCAACTCCAAGTCAATGAAACATCCAGGAGATCAGAGTTGTGGATGGCCACAGCACTGTTGAAGCCATGACAAATTCTTGAAAGATTAGGGTAAAAAGGCCACAAATAGTAAAGCAAGGTTCTTTGCCATCTATGATCAAAGAGACTAAATTTAACACTTGCTCCAGATGGTGCTGGAGCCAATTCAAATCAGGTGAGGACAAAAAACTTTTTTTTTTTAAAAAGAAATATTTTTTAGGTCTTTCAAGTCAATACACGGCTGTATCCCCATTGGAACTGAACTAAAAAATTCAAGGTAAAGGTTGTTTCTCTCCTTTGATCCTTTAGAGGACTCATCCTCCACTGGAATGCCATCTGAGTGCCTTTATTTAACAAACCCCGGAAATCATTCATCCTAGATCAGTCCCACAGCCCCAGGCTGCCTCATCCTCAGATAACAAAAACAGCTGTTACAAACACACCAGCCCAACACGGATCAAAAATCTGGCAGGTTTCCCTCATGTCCAATCCATGCTAAATGAAACCTCCTTAGCATTCCCACACTTTATGCTGCCCACCTATGTTGAGCTGGCCACCAGCCACAGCCGTGGCTATTCCAGCCCCATCCAAAGAAACACTGCTTGTGCTTTGGAGCCGTCTAGCAAATTTCATCACCATTATGCTTACCTGATCCCCTTTCAAATTCAGAGCATTTCCCCTTAGACTCTGGCTTTTGTGTACTTTTCCTTTATTGTAACTGGCAACATGAAGCTATTTAAACATAGCTCCATCTGTCAGAGTTGGGTCCTGCAGGTAGAGTGTCATGTTTGATTTCAGATTATCATTTGTCATATTGTCGAGATGGGCTTGGGGGAGAAGGGGAAAAATAATGCCTGCATTCAAAATCCTCTTTGTTTAAACGTACAAATAACTGATTTGCAACTTTAACCATGACTCTGATCAATGTGCCTCACATATTTCTACAACAAGAGCCACAGTCTCTGTGGCATTCAGAAGATGACCTCAAAAGAATTGTACACAATAGAAACAGAGACTTGACTCTGAGATTTGGAGTCTGCGTTGGGACAGTTCTCATCCATAAAACAAACAAGAAGAATAAGGTTTGTTCTCAGGGGATTACAACATAAGTGTAAACAGAATGATTGGATCCTTGCTTCACCCAATGCCATAAAGATGAGAGGGGCTACTTTTGGATTTCAGAATATTTGTTAAGTATGCTACAAATCACTCTTTTCAGCATATGTACAATTAGAAGACATCCAGAAACAGCAGAATGCTGATACTTATTATTATTTTTTTCACAGGCAGAGTTAGACAGAGAGAGACAGAGAGAAAGGTCTTATTTCCATTGGTTCACCCCCCAAATGGCTGCTACGGCCGGCGTGCTGCGCAGATCTGAAGCCAGGAGCAAGGTACTTCTTCCTGGTCTCCCATGCGGGTGCAGGGCCCAAGGACGTGGGCCATCCTCCACTGCCTTCCCAGGCCACAGCAGAGAGCAGGACTGGAAGAGGAGCAACCGGGACAGAATCTGGTGCCCCAACAGGGACTAGAAACGGGGGTACCGGCGCTGCAGGCAGAGGATTAGCCTAGTGAGCCGCAGCGCCGGTACCTTAAAGCAAAAGAGATTTCCAGATAAATGGTGTATTTGACAATTTGCTTGAAAGTTAACTGGCAACAAAATGACATCTTTAAAAGCTTACACAAGGTGGCCGGCACTGTGGTGTAGCAGGTCAAGCTGCTGCCTGAAGTGCCAGCATCCCATATGGGCACTAATTCAAGTCCCAGATGCTCCACTTCTGATCCAGCTTTCTGCTATGGCCTGGGAAAGCAGTGGACGATGTCTAAACTGCTTGGGCCCCTGAACCCATGAGGGAAGACATGGAGGAAGCTCCTGGCTTTGGATCGGAGCAGTGTCCAATTGGGGAGTGAACCAGCGGATCGAAGACCTCTCTCTCTCTGCCTCTCCTCTCTCTCTCTTTCTCTTTCTCTGTGTGTGTGTGTTACTCTGACTTTCAAATAAATAAATAAATATTTAAAAAATAAACTTACACAAAGAGCTGAATATTTATGAGAATGGAGAGGTAAAGTTTTCCATAGAGTGGACAGAGGATTGGGGTGTTTCTGTTTTTAGACAAGTGAATCATCAAAGTATTTGTTTTATGTCTCCAGTTTCATTATCTTTCTTCCACAGCTTAGGTTCTCCCTATAGCTGAGCTACCTCATGACATCTTAAAGTAAACCATCTTTCAATATACCCTAATTTCTTAGCACTACCCCATGGCTACTCAAGTAACTAATTTGACAACAAAAATCATGCACGAAGAACAACATTGTGCATTTATTCAGGGCACAAGGCAGACATAGTAACTCTGCTTTTAATCCCATGGTGAGAAAGTTTGGGGATAATGTTTCAGAGAAATCCTGGATAGTTCTCTACTTATTTCATTTATTTCTATTTGGGCTCTTGATGTGTTCTCTATATCATTCCAATTGTCTTATGATAGTACTATTGTCATAGCATTGCAAGTAAGAATAAACATCCCCTAGTTTCTGTTACATCCAACCTTGATTATTTCCTTGAAAACTCCTTTATTTAATGCATGGCATAACTGAGATAAGGAAGCAAAGAAGGCTATATAATTTAGTAACCAACCATAGAACTAAGTGTAAACAAAAAACTGATATTACCATCTATGTTTACAAATTTTATGATGTTCATTGGCCTAAGTTTCCATTTCAACTAATACTAATAACTATTTTTACTAAAACTTACAATACACCATGAAGTATTCTACATCTCAGTGTGTGTTGGCTTGTTGCATTAAAACCTGTGTGATAAATAATATTATTTTGTACTTACAGATTAGAAAACAGAAAATTCCTCTTAAAATCAGATAATCGGTAAGCATGGAGGTGAGTTTGCTCATTAGCATTCTCTGTTGGATTTTGTGGAAGGCACAGCTGTTGCCAGAGCCTAGGCTATAACAGGTTCAAGTTTTAGCTGGACAAGTGGTTACTATATGCAACATTTTCCAGCCTCTTTCGCTTCTAGGTGTGGTCAACTCATTAAATTAAAGATATGATTATTAAGGAGGTGGTAAATTCCATTTATTTATTTATTTATTTATTTAACAGGGAGACAGGGAGAGAGAGAGAGGGTGAGGGAGAGGGAGAAGGAGAGGGAGAGGGAGAATGAACCTAAGTCTCCCACATGGATTTTGGGTACTCAATTATTTAAGCCATCATCTGATGCCTTCCAGGGTGTACATTACTAGGAATTATTAGTGGAGCCAGGTATGGAATCTGGAGCTCCAATATGGGATGCCAGGTGTCCAAAGCAGTTGTACCAAATGCCTACCATAAATCATCTTAACCCATTAAATCCTAGTTTCAATTCTGAGAACATTGAAATGAAATTGACACAGGTGCATTTAAATAGCTTGAAAATCATAATCTAGAGTTTATATATACTTATTATAGTTACAAATGAAAATACTGATCTATAGTATCTTTTATGTATTATATATAGTATGTTACATATATAAAACCAATATTGTATCTTTTACAAATATAAAACAACCTATAAACAGGATATTGAGAAAATATGATACCCTTTCTTACATTTCACAATATGCAGAGAAGTGACTTTCATGACCTGAGAGCTTGTTTGTAGGTTCTAGCAGGGGAGCACAACTCTTATACCCTTGACAAAAGACTGGTCCTCCTCTAGTGGGGAAGGCCAGAGTTTCAGGAGGGTTGTACATGGAGCAGTGAGGGAGGAAGTATCACCTGCCTGGCCAGCCACACCAGCCAAAACAATCCTGGTGATCAATGGGGTAACAGATGTAGCAGCCAGATTGCCCTCACATTTGACTTTTATGGCCCATTCAACAATTGTTTTTTGTGGAAAGGAGCAAAAAAGCCTCAAATAAGGGTTATGTCACATTTTTGATGAAGTGCTAACAGTTTTACATGACACGGTTTGTTTTGACTCTTGTTCTCATTGTTTGTGAATAATATGGTTTCTCATGTCAAATTTGATATTTTGGACAGCAGTAGGTATGGGAGATTGTTTTCTCCTGATGGTTTATTATTGTGTTATTTTAGGCATTCTAAGCAGATGTCTCTTTTGAAATCCAACAAATTTATGGGGTATTTCTTGTTCACAAATTTGTGACTATTCCACGAATTGTTATTCACAAGTAATTATTAGGGAGAAAAATGGCAATGCCATATTTTATTTCTAATGGACTATTTGGTAATCAACAAATCATGTATATTCAAATCACCATTGAAATTATTATGCATACTAAATACCTTTGGTTGAGGCCCATCAACTGTACTCTTTATTTCTTTTTTTCATCATGGGAGTTTGCCAAGTTGTGCCACTGTATTGTGGTTTATGACAATAATGATGGGTTTATTATATAACCAACTTACAGTTAGAATTTGATGATTTATATCCGATCTATAAACATATGGCCCTCTTGTTTACTTTGTCACCTGTGTTGTTGGTTTCAGACTTCGCTTGTTTAGCCTGTTTTCCTTCATGGTGCCTGTAGCTGGAATCCAATATTTTGAAGGTATATCAACAAGAAATAACCAGTGAATAGGCTGTGTAAAACACAGTGTGACTGTGGATTCTCTACCACTTCAAGCATTTGTAGAACTACATTAGCCCTAATCTCACAGGTCAAAACTTGTCAACAAATAACCACAGATAGCAATATGTTAGAGTTGGTCAGGTGGCAGTGTAGTTTACACTACACGTTAGTATGCAGCATATAATATCCCAGCTATTTTCAGACATTGATGATTTGAACTATAATGCATTCCTCAAAAATAAAATGGCAGTTTAATTCTAGGTAATAATTTAATGCATACAGTTTTATATTACGTATTATTTATATATGCAATCATTTGTTCAGATGAACACTAAAAATAACTTTTGCAGTAAAGTTTATGCTATTTTCATAATGAATTTAAACATTTTAAAATGCTTTAATAATTTACCTATTTTTTCAGAAGACTAGAATTCTAAAAAATAACATTTATTTCGAAGTTATATAAGTTGTATATTTACTGCTCATTTTAAGTGCTCATCATTGTCCTTTATATAGGACACATTTACCATCAAGTGTTAGTGGTGATTTCCTTGTTCTTTTTCCTCTCTGTGTCTTCTGCTGTCTGGAAAGACTGTTGCTGTAGCCAGTATGAAACTATAGATTGAGGAGGGCAGCACCAACCCTCCAGCTTGAGTTTAAAGAATAGCTTTGAGGATCAGAGACTCCTACCTTACCTCAGACTTTTATGTGAGAGGGAAAAACTTTTATGTGAGACTTTTATGTGCTCAGGCACTGGAATTTCATTCTCTTTTTAACAATGGTTTCTGCGTGATACTCTAACAAATGCAGTTTCTTCAGTGGTGTTGACCTATAATAGGCTGGAACCAATGTTCAGGAAGTTTTTGAGCTGGGTGTTAAACTGTTTATGAGAATATTTACAGCATGGAAATTGGAAATGCTGCAAATCAGGTCTCACTGTTATTTTATATTGCATGTTGCTTTGAAGAGTTGGCTTATAAGAATGCCATTGGGTATGAGGATTCAATGAGAAAATCCATATAAACACTTGGCAGAGTAACTAGAATGTACCAAATGATCAATAAATGCTAATTAATAATAATGGATGAAGTTAAAATAGAGGTTAACTCATCACCTCAAAGTAAAATCTAATTTCATCATCTCAAAGTAATATCTAATTTCCATGACCTAAATCACACAAGATATTCTTTGTGCAAAGCAAACCTTGGTGATGCCATATTGTCCCATTTATATTGTGTACAATGAGTAGTGAGCCTCCTAGCAAGTTTTCGTTTCTTTTCTAAATTTCAGAACAGATTATCAAATTCCATTTAAGCTTTTTAATAAGAAAGGAAAAAAGTGCATATCATGAAGAACTTTATATCAAAGCATGATTAAATTTTATTAACTACAGAGGAATAATATTTCTAAGTTTCCAACTTTTCTGTTTTTGGCATTACTGGTTTGGAAGAGCCTTCATAATGGTGTTTTTAACACAATTGCCCCAACATTGGATTTATTAGAGACTCAGAATTCCTGTAGTCAATTTGATTCCAAAGTTGCTATGCCATTGGTATTGAACAAAATATTGAAATTTGTGGTCACAAATTTATCAGATCTTGCACTCTGTGTGTGTCCAAGGATATGAAATGCATTGCATGGGTAGTCTACCTATTTTTTTCTGAAACACGCTGATGGGATTGCATATCCCTCAACAGCTGCAGCATTTTTCATTCTAAATCTAGATAGTATTTTAGGATATTTCCAAACAAAGCATTCCAGGTAGTCCCCATTAGTTGGAGGTAAAATTTTTGTACAAATTTTTGTACAAAGTCTAGTGTCCTACAAGAATCCTAGTGCTAAACTCATGACCAAGTATCCAGTTTCCATAACAGGATTTCTGATAACTAGCTGAGATTTAATGATTCCCCAGCAGCTTTCTAAGCTTCTAATTGACCTTGACATTCAGGTCTCCATTGTTCTTGATAAAACCAATATTCCTTAACATGACCCAAAGATCCATCATGCTTTGACCATGGTCTACCTTCTACCTTCATCCTGCATAACTATTCCCCCTGTGCTGACTATTCTGTCCTAGATCTACTCTCTACTCATCTCATCCCTGTTCTGGCGTCTGGGATGCTGGCTTCTGAAGACTACATAATCTAGATTTGCTTATGGTTCCAATTGGCCCTACAGATTCCCGCTGTTGCTGATCTCTGTGCTCTTCCATCTCATGAGTGTCTGCCTGGCCACATCTCTAAATAGTCTCATCAATAAACTCCTTTGACTTCAAAACACTTACACACACACACACACACACCATAGCTGCTTTCTACTTGTATACCTCAACATTTGGTTGATTCTTATGGTATACCTTCTCTCTCTCTCTCTCTCTCTCTCTCTCTCTCTCTCTCTTTCTCTCTCTCTCTTGGTCTACTCCTTTTCAGCCCTGAGATCTTAGCTCAGGTATCAACTTCTCAGGAATCTTTTTGATCTTCTCCGAAGTCTTATATCTTAGTTTGTAAGTATCTATCTATTTTGTTACTAGGTAACTAATATTAGTCTCCATTTACTAATACATATCTTCTTTGAAGGTAGAGATTCCAGGCATTAATCATTATGCCTCAAATACTATGGCAATAGCCCCTGACCACACTCCAAATGCCTTGTTCCAACAGCCTGTTGTATCTCTCAGTGCCCATGTGGTCTATTGGTGTGTTTACAATAATTAATCTGACTCCACAATAAAACAAGTTTCCTCTGCAACAGTCTCTTAATTTCTTTTGGAAATGAAAAACTTACTATGTCATTCATCACATAATGGTGGGCATAGTAGCTTCATTGTTCAAAAATTTCCTTATGTTAAAATGGAATATATTTTCCAGTAGAAACAGTCTTGTTCTTTAAAGCAGCACAGAAGACATAAAATCACCTTCCTTGAGAAAATCCTCAAATCTTTGAAACAAATCAAAGCCAAGCTTTTTGATTCTCTCTTTCTTTAAAAGATCACCCTTCTCCACAACCCTGCTTCCCCTTTCACAATATTGCTGTTCCCTGTTCATGCCTTGAAGTAAACATCTACCCTGATGGACTGGTTATTCTCCATTCTATCACATCTAATTTTTTCCTTCTTTTCCCTGTTTTTGTCTCAAGAGGCAAACCTCGATGCACTTCCTCATCCAAGTCCCTTATCTTGGACAGAAATCTTGTGCTGGAAAAAAATGACAAGCCCTCTACTACCTCCTGCTCATTCAGTGAATGTAAGTTGTCCAGGCAGTAAATGGCCTCAGTTTCAAAGCAGAGGCAAATCCTGAAGACATCCACAGTTGGTTGCAGTCAGCTAGCTCTGCTCCTCACAGCAGGTTCCATCTTGAAGGAAGATCTGAGTCATTCATCTTTCTAGTGGCTATACCATGATAATAATCATTTTGATGTGGAAACAGGGGTAAAAACAATTTTGAGGAGGTGGTAAATATAGTCTGTAGATCTGCAGTGTCAACATCACTTGGGAACCTGCTGGAAATGCAAACTCTCAGGCTCTATTCCATCCACTGAATCTGAATCATTATATTGGGGTCCTCAGCTGACTCACAGGTGAATGAAAACTTGGGAAGCAGTGATATACAGAATGTTGTGTGTCATTCTTGAAGACACAAAGATTGTTTCCTTGGTAAATATACCCTTCCGCCACAGGAAATCATTCCCTTTTCATACTCTCACCATGGCCCCGTTACTACTCTATGTCCCCCTCATTGTTCATAGAATGTTTGGCCCACAAGTTGTTGCTTGATCTAAGGTAGGACAATAAAATTATCTAATTTCTAAATTTAGAATTTAAGTGGAATGTGAGATTTCAGTTTGTGATGCACTGAGTTACCTTGAATTGATGTGTTAAAAACTTGGAATTTTAGGGGCAGCCATATATGTGCTTAGACAAACAGGGAAAACCAATCTATAAAATAAAAAGTGATTCATGTACACCTTGTTTTTTTTTCACCTGCTTATTTATTTTTATTATTGTTTATTCAACTCTTTTTTTTCATTTTTGGTAACCAAAAGAGTAAAACACAGTTGGTGCATGATTTTGGAATACTACAAATAAGATACATGGTAAAGTATTAGAAAACACAGCAAGTCTTTTAAGTTAATCTCGTTTCTAGCCTGATAATGCATTTAAGTTTTAGGATCTGCCAGCTATAGTATATCATACACAAATAAAACTTGTTTATTAACTTCTTCAAGTTACCATCAGGTAAAGAATTAATCCAAACTGACCAAATTCACATGATATTCATTGACTAATTGGAACAGTTATTTATACAATGCTGTTGGCAAACATTGTCACTAGGGCAGGAAAATATTGGAAAAAGTATGTTATATTTATACACATCTGACATTTGCACAGCATCCCTTAACCATTGTCACATTTTGTACCCAAGATACTACACTGTTGGTCTACCTGAAGACTCTCATCTGGAGAGTTCTAGCAAATTTGCTCTTCTTGTTTCTGTTTCCTCTATAACCCACAATAATGCCCATGTTCATCCTGTGTTTGCAGATGTGCTTTAGCTTCTGACTTAAATTTTAGATTAGTGAATCTCGGTGGATTTTATGAGCAACTAATCTATTCACAGGTGATTTCATTGGAAGAATTAGCATGGGAAATATTCCCACTTGTTTTATGTAAATTATTATCATAATTATTAAACTTGTCCTCAATTTTAGGGAATGTGTTCCATTTGAGTACATCCATGCCTACTTTAAAAATATATTAAAATCTCTATATGAAGTTCTTGTTATTGGACCACACTTCATGAAATATTAAAAAAAATATTGTGAACAATGACAGGTAGGTCTTCATTTGGTGTTTACATGTGTCTCCCCATTCATGTGGCTTGCTCTTGCAGACTAGTGAAACCCAATTTTCCTGTATTTAGTATTTCTTTCGGCTGAAATAGTGACAATGCAAATGTTGCTTTCTGCACTTTTAATGAGCTGTTCTTGTCAGGTGAACAGAATTGTTCTTCACTGTTGAAGTTCTGTTTTCCTTATGAATTTCTAGTCTGTCCTCTTTCATTCCCCCTTAACAGAATGACACAACCATTTGGGAGTAAGTAGTTCAAATTCACTTATGCTCTCCATTGGCAGTACACCAAAGGCTCTACAAAGCTTATCTTTGAGAATACAGAGGCATTTAGTTGTCTTTAATCTTATACACTCAGTGTAGGACTACCGTCTTGGACACTGTACTTATAAATCTGCATCACTGTCTCTTATTGATCTTTAGGTAGATGACTTTATCTCCTCCTTTTCTATAGTCATTACCTTTTAACCTCAGTGTTCATTGAAAAATTATCTGGACACTCACATTAATTTTTGATAGACTATTTGGAGTCATTCCTCATTTGAATTAAACTAGAGATCAATTCAAATATGAACTCTCAGGGATATTTCTAAATCTTCTCAGAGAGTAGGTCAGAGGTATTAATTTAGAAAGATATAACACATAATCTTCATAATCCCAATTTGCATTTTATATAAGAATCACCTATCCATATAGCAAATGATTTCTTATATGTGACTTTATAGCCACTGACCCCTCCAAGAAAAAAAAAATCAAAACCATTGAGGAAGTTCTCACAGATTAAACTGACAGAGTCAAATTTAGAACAGATTCAATGTACTTCATAGGTACAATTCTTTTATTATTATTATTATTATTATTATTATTATTTTTGACAGGCAGAGAAGACAGTGAGAGAGACAGACAGAGAGAAAGGTCTTCCTTTTCCTTTGGTTCACCCTCCAATGGCTGCCGCGGCCGGTGTGCTGCGACCTGCGCAGCGCACTGATCCGAAGGCAGGAGCCAGGTGCTTCTCCTGGTCTCCCATGGGGTGCAGGGCCCAAGCACTTGGGCCATCCTCTACTGCACTCCTGGGCCACAGCAGAGAGCTGGCCTGGAAGAGGGGCAACCAGGACAGAATCCGGTGCCCAGACCAGGATTAGAACTAGGTGTGCCGGCGCCGCAAGGTGGAGGATTAGCCTGTTGAGCCATGGCGCCGGCCACATAGGTACAATTCTAAGAATATAATATTGCCTTCCTGTCTCCACTTTCCTTCGTTTTTTCTTTCTTTCCTTCTTTTTTTTCATTTCCTTCCTCCCTCCCTCCCTCCCTCCCTCCCTGCCTTCCTTCCTTCCTTCCTTCCTCTCTTTTTCTTAAATTTTTTTGTTCTTTTTAAGATGACATACTTTTAATTTACTTTATACTCAAGGCTTAATGCTCAACAATTTAAACAGGTAAAAAGTAAAAAGATCCTAGTTCAACAGGCATATAGGTCAGGGCTATAAACAATTATCAAAAAAGTTGATCATTTTACTCATATAGCATAAATTTTAAAACAATAACAGGTCGCCGGCGCCGTGGCTCAACAGGCTAATCCTCCGCCTTGCGGCGCCGGCACACCGGGTTCTAATCCTGATTGGGGCACTGGATTCTGTCCCATTTGCCCCTCTTCCAGGCCAGCTCTCTGCTGTGGCCCAGGAGTGCAGTGGAGGATGGCCCAAGTGCTTGGGCCCTGCACCCCATGGGAGACCAGGATAAGTACCTGGCTCCTGCCACCGGATCAGCGCGGTGCACCGGCCGCGGCATGCCAGCCGCAGCGGCCATTGGAGGGTGAACCAACGGCAAAAAAAGAAGGACCTTTCTCTGTCTCTCTCTCTCTCACTATCCACTCTGCCTGTCAAAAAAAAAAACAAACAAACAAACAAACAAAAATAACAGGTCATTAAAACTATAGTAGTATATCATTCTTAATCATTGGTTTAACAAAATATACACCAAAGGTTGATGAAACAATATTTGCAGCAATACTGACACACAGGCATTTTCTTCTTTTTCTGATTTTTAAAATTTTTCTTTTTCTTTTTTTAATCTTTTATTTATTTATTTTTTTAACATTTATTTAATGAATATAAATTTCCAATGTACAGCTTATGGATTACAATGGCTTCCCCCTCCCATAACTTCCCTCCCACCCGCAACCCTCCCATCACCCTCTACCTCTCCCATTCCATTCACATCAAGGTTCATTTTCAATTCTCTTTATATACAGAAGATCAATTTAGTATATATTAAGTAAAGATTTCAACAGTTTGCACCCACATAGAAACACAAAGTGAAACATACTGTTTGAGTACTAGTTATAGCATTAAATCACAATGTACAGCACATTAAGGACAGAGATCCCACATGAGGAGCAAGTGCACAGTGACTCCTGTTGTTGACCCAACAAATTGACACTCTAGTTTATGGCACCAGTAACCACCCTAGGCTCTCGTCATGAATTGCCAAGGTTATGGAAGCCTTCCAAGTTTGCTGACTCTGATCATATTTAGACAAGGTCATAAAAGACAAGGTCATAAAAGACAGGGTGAGGATAGTAACCAATGATCCTAAGAGTGGCATTAACCAGGTCTGAAAATTTATACAGTATTAAGTGGGGAAGAGGACCATCAGTACACACAGGTTGGGAGTAGAGCCATTGGTGGTAGAGTAGAGGTTATGATTACGAAGGAATGAGGCCCAAGTGCGCTAGACAGGGTCTAGAACAAAGGACAGAGACATTATTAGAGGAGCTAAGAAAGGTGCTGTCTAAGCTACAATTGAGTTTTCTGATTGAGAGGCAAATAGAACCTGACACTAGGGACTTGATAATATCTGGTGGGCTTTAGGCCTTGTAAGTTAAGAGGCCCAGACCTATCTATCTCTTCACATGGGGTACATCCTAAGGGAGGTGTGAACCTCCTAGGGGAAGGCACTCTGTTGACTTTCATTACTTGGCTGGCCTGGGAGGAGAGCTGGCCAGGTAAAGGCAGGTGACATCTCTAACAAGAAATTTACAGTTCTGCCTGCAATGTTGCTGACCATACTTGGCCGTCCCCTCAGCTGCAGTGGTCACTTTGGAAGTTGGGCTGAGTGAAGGGCTTTTCAGCTTAGAGCCAATAAGATCTGTGGCTCTGACCTGGGCATCCTTCGACTCCAGGGCAGGTCCATTTCCAGTGATCCAACTCTTGGCAGAGCTGCCAGGGCTCTTCACAAGCTGACTTCTGCTGAAGCCCAGGCTTACCACATTGAAAGCCATTGCAGTGGACTGGCCTGTTGGGTCTCCTTGAGGGCAGATCACTGTACAGATCAGCCATTAATAGGCCTGCCACCCATTGCTTCTGATGCCTAGCTTTCTTTTCCTCCTGGTTTTTGTTCAAGCAGACCAGAGAATGCAAGTCAAGGGAGTGCCCGTGTCCCATCTCTAATCTTCGGTGGCCTGAACTACAAGTCTGTAGTCACAGGCATGTTCTGTAGTAGTTTTTCTAAGGTAGACAGTGCCCATGAGGAAAATTATATTCTCACTTTAAAACTTTCTTTCCCTTTGGTCTGAAAGGGAGGTTTTGTCTACTTACTGTTTACTTCGCTGATGGCGAAGTAAATCTAGCTATTAGATTATTATTTAAGCTCTTATTTTGGCTATGTTATTACAGAAAAATGTTAGCCATCTCTTTTATAAGGTCTAAAGATTAAATTGTGTGTCCTACAGATTCCTTCATAATAGAATTAGTTTCCTACGTTGAGGAGAATAGAGAAATGAAAGAACAAGTTGGGCTTAGAATAGAGAAATGAGGGAGCAAGTCCTAGATCCCTTGCTGACAATAGCAATATCACATGAATACTTAGCAAACAGTTTCAACCATTAGATAACAACTTAAGAAAACATTTACCAGAAGGACCAATGCCTTCTATAAATTTTAAGAATCATGTATTTGAAAACACCTCTTAAATATCTAACATGGTGTAGTTTGTTTAACCAGTAAACTTAAGCACAACCATATAAAATGTTTTTAGTTCCTTTCTACCAACAAGTTTAAAACATATGATGCAGAGATTCAGGTCACACGAATTAAAATGTATCATTGATTAATTTTAGCAGCTTAAATTTATGGACAATCTTATCTATAAGCCAATTAAAATAAAATCCTTAATAAAATTTTCCCATGTGGACATACAATATGTACACACATATAACATAATAGACCAATATAGCAATTTTATAAAAGCTTTTATAATCTTTAACTCTTTTTGTAGATTGCCAATTGATTTGAATTGCTTTTTGTTTTTAGTCACCTCAGTTAACCATACTTTCTCTCAGTTGGTACTGTTAATACATTATTGGCTTCATCTGTTTACAGAGCCATCCCAAAGTACTGAATACAATAGAAGTGGCTGGAAAAAGTCCATAGGAACCTATAGGAGGACAGCTAAACACAGAACCAACAACACTTTAGTTTTATGAGCAGCAAATCATATATAACTGTGGATGACAAAAGACTTTAAGTTGCCATGTTTAAAATTATAAACTCATCAACCAACAAGAGGCACTTGCTTACTTCACAGTATTTTTGAAAGCACCTGTAGGATTTTACAAGTATTTAACCCTTTAGGCCTCTGGGGCTTTCTCATTAAGAGAACTATCATATCTAGTAACACAAGATCATTAGACTTTTTAATTCTCAAACATTTGTATTAATAGCATTTTCCATTATAGAAACTTAAAATTTAGTACCACGTCACATCTTGACAGTACTTGTAATATAATCCAAATAGCCTGATTAGTTGGTGTCTCTATAAATGAGAGACATAATTCGATTTTTTCAGTGGGGCCAACGTGGAAAAACTAAAATCCAAGATTTACTGGAAACTTTAGAGTCCAGATTGTTTGGAACTTTGATTTTTTGAATGCCTGTCAAGAACACCAAGAAGGCTCAAAATCCAAAATACCTGGTTGAAATAAGATTCCTTAAAATCATGCCATAATATAGACCAAATTTGATCATTGTTACAAGGTGATCATTCAAATCTTTGAAAATAAGCACATATTTAAATAACCCATAGCTCTTAATAAAAATTCAGCTGTTTTTGAGCAATTAGAATTTAACAGACAGCAAGAGAACATAGTAGATTACTTTAACATATTGCTTTAACAGAGCATCAGAGTTTAATTCTATGCCAAAGAGAAATTGAGCTTCCTGTGATCTTTTGCTGTGAGGTTTCCTTCCTTTACCATCTTTCATATTGATGACCATGTTTCTCTGTTTCTGTGTGTAACATATCTTTAAGCATCTTTTGTAGGGCAGGATGAGTGGCAACAAATTCTTTCAATATCTGTTTGCTATGAAAAGTCTTTATTTCACCTTCATTCACAAATGAGAGCTTTGCAGGATATCATATTCTGGGCTGGCAGTTTTTCTCTCTTAGTACCGGGGCTATGTCTTGCCATTCCCTTCTAGCTTGTAGGGTTTCTGATGAGAAGTCAGCTGTGAGTCTAATTGGAGATCCCCTGAGAGTAATCTGACGTTTCTCTCTTGCACATTTTAGAAACTTTTCTTTATGTTTCACTGTGGTGATTTGATTACAACATGTCGTCGTGAGGATCTCTTTTGGTCATGTTTATTAGGGGTTCTACAAGCTTCCTGTAATAAGATTTCTCTGTCCTTCTCCAAACCTGGGAAATTTTCTGCTAGTATCTCACTAAAAAGGCCTTCTAATCCTTTCTCCCTCTCCATGCCTTCAGGAACTCCTAGAACCCGAATGTTGGGTTTTTTAATAGTATTCTGTAGATTCCTGACAGTATTTTTTAAATTTCTGATTTCTTCTTCTTTTCTTTGATTTGACTGTTTCCTTTCCTGTTCTCTGTCTTCTGATTCCGATATTCTCTCTTCTGCTTAACCCATTCTGTTTTTAAGTCTATCTAATATGTTTTTCATTTGATCTATTGACTCCTTCATTTCATTATGATTTCTCATCACTATCACGGTTTCTTGTTCCACTAGTTGTTTCATTTCATTTTGATTCCTCCTTAATATTTCATTTTCACAAGATTTTCTATCTTGTCCATTAAGGATTTCTGTAGTTCAAGAATTTGTTTTTGAGAACTTATTAATGTTCTTATCAATTTTTTGAGATCCACTTCTTGCATTTCTTCTATCTCATCATCTTTATAATCTTGAATTGTGGTGTCTTTTTCATTTGAGGGCGTCATAGTGTCTTCCTTGTTTTTGTTACCTCGGTTTTTGCGTTTGTTGTTTGGCATGTTGGAGATATTTGGTTTCTTCACTGTGGTGTTTTTTCTTGTTATACTATGGCTCTAGGTTAAATGGACTGTCTGCTTTCGATGTAGCCTCAGAGGCTTGAGATGAGTGTGGCCTGAAAGCTGTTTGGTTCCCAGGTTTGAGGGTGTGTCAAAGATGACACTCCCAGGTTAGGCGTAGTAAATCTTTCTTTCATTTTTTTTTTTTGATTCAAAAGGGAAGTAATTCCACACAGCTGAATGGAATTGGAGGTAGTTAGCAGGCTAATGATATACCCACAGGAGGCAGGGTTCGGAAACTCTTTTCCAAGGACCACACAGGGAATCTCTGCTGCCCTTGGTGTGGGCTCCAATTCTCCTGCAGTCTCCCACTGGGTTGCCAAGTTAGATCCTAATCTCCTGTTATTTCACCCCTCTCCCCAGAGTCAGGTTTTTCTGCTAGGCTCAGGGTCGGTGCAGACCTGAGGTCACCCTGCTTATGATGTATGTCCAAAATGGTGCCTGCTCTTTGTGTTGCTAGCCTTTGAATGGTGAGCGGAGAGAAACTCGTGTCCGTATCGGCCACTTTTTTTTTCCTCTCTCTCTTCTAGTTAGCCTGGTGAACTTTTCCCCACGGAGTTTCAAGCCTTGTTCCCTCTAGTCTCCTCTTTCCACTTTCCTGCTGGTGTCTCGGGCTATTGAGGTTCTGCTCACCTCGCGTTCCAGCGCTGGTGTGTTGAGTCTGCCACTGGTGTCCCGAACTTGGGCTCCCACGCTCTCCACGCAGCTCCACTGTGAATCACTAGTTCCGGAAGAGTTTCCTCTGTTGTTTCTTCCCCTACTCTTCCTTGAACCTGCAGTATCTCCACTTTTATTAAACTGTCTCTCCCCCGGACTAATAGTGTGCTCCCTTCCTATTCTGCCATCTTGCCCATTCCCAACTTCATTTTCTTAACCAAAATTTTTTTTCTTTTTCTTAATTTTAGCTCCCATATATAGTGATAATAAGTGTTATTTACCCTTTTGTGTTGGCTTATTTCACTCAACTTGATGTTCTCAAGTTGCATTCATTTTGATGCAAATGGTAGAGTGTTGTTCTTTTCTTTATAACTGAATAATATTCAATTTTCTTTATGCATTTCATCTGATGATGGATATTTTGGTTGATTCAATAATATTGCTGTTGTGGATACTGTTATAAACATGGTGCTACACATATCTCTTTGATACAATGTGTTCATATGTTTTGTATATATTCCCAGTTGTGGTATTGCTGGATCAAATGGAAAGTATATTTCTAGTTTTTAAAGAAATGTCAACATTGTTATCCACAACAGTTGTACTAATTTACATTCCCAGGATCAATGTATTTTTTTTATTAAACTTTTATTTAATGAATATAAATTTCCAAAGTACAGCTTATGGGTTACAATGGCTTCCCCCCTCCCATAACTTCACTCCCGCCCACAACCCAACCCTTTCCCGCTCCCTCTCCCCTTCCAATCACATCATGATTCATTTTCAATTCTCTTTATATACAAAAGATCAGTTTAGTATATATTAGGTAACGATTTCAACAGTTTGCCCATCTAGCAACATAAAGTGAAAAAACTACCATTGGAGTAATAACTATAGCATTAAAAAACAATGTACAGCACATTAAAGACAGAGATCCTATAAATAGTTTTTAAAATTAATTAATTTTCTATGCCATTTCCAATTTAACACCAGTTTGTTTTTTTTTCATTTCCAATTCTCTTTATATACAGAAGATCGATTCAGTATATAATTAGTAAAGACCTCAACAGTTTGTACCCACACAGAAACACAAAGTGTAAAAATACTGTTTCAGTACTAGTTATAGCATCACTTCACATTAGACAACACATTAAAGACAGATCCCACATGGGGTGTAAGTACACAGTGACTCCTGTTGCTGACTTAACAATTTGACACTCCTGTTCATGGCGTCAGTAATCTCCCTAGGTTCTAGTCATGAGTTGCCAGGGCTATGGAAGCCTTTAGAGTTCGCTGACTTTGATCTTATTCTGATAGGGTCATAGTCAAAGTGGAAGTTCTCTCCTCCCTTCGGAGAAAGGTACCTCCTTCTTTGATGGCCCCGTTCTTTCCACTGGGATCTCACTCACAGAGATCATTCATTTAGGTCTTTTTTTTTCCATGATATCTTGGCTTTCCATGACTACTATACTCTCATGGGCTCTTCAGCCAGATCCGAATGCCTTGAGGGCTGATTCTGAGGCCAGAGTGTTGTTTAGGACATCTGCCATTCTATGAGTCTGCTGTGTATCCCGCTTCCCATGTTGGATCTTTCTCTCCCTTTTTGATTCTATCAGTTAGTATTAGCAGACACTTGTCATGTTTGTGTGATCCCTTTGATTCTTAGACCTATCAGAGCCATCAATTGTGAGCTGAAATTGATCACTTGGACTATTGTGATGGCATTGGTACATGCCACCTTGATGGGATTGTGTTGGAATCTCCTAGCACATTTCTAACTCCACCATTTGCGGCAAGTCCTATTGAGCATGTCCCAAATTGTACATCTCCTCCCTCTCTTTTTCCCACTCTTCTATTTAACAGGGATCACTTTTCAGTTAAAATTTAAACACCTAAGAATAATTGTGTGTTAATTACAGAGTTCAACCACTAGTACTAGAACAACAACAACAACAACAACAAATACTAAAAAGGATAAAGTATTACATTGTACATCTAAAGTCAGGACAAGAGCTGATCAGTTCATTGTTTCTTATAGCGTCCATTTCACTTCACAGGTTTCCCCTTTGGTGCTCAGTTGTCACCGTTCAGGGAAAACAAATGATATTTGTCTCTTTGGGACTGGTTTAATTCACTCAGCATGATGTTTTCCAGATTGCTCCATCTTGTTGCGAATGACCGGGTTTCATTGTTTCTTACTGCTGTATAGTATTCTATGGAGTACATGTCCCATAATTTCTTTATCCAGTCTACTGTTGATGGGCATTTGGGTTGGTTCCAGGTCTTAGCTATTGTGAATTGAGCTGCAATAAACATTGAGGTGCAGACAGCTCTTTCATTTGCCAATTTAATTTCCTTTGGGTAAATTCCAAGGAGTGGGATGGCTGGGTTGTATGGTAGGGTTATGTTCAGGTTTCTGAGGAATCTCCAGACTGACTTCCATAGTGGCTTAACCAGTTTGCATTCCCACCAACAGTGGGTTAGTGTTCCTTTTTCCCCACATCCTCTCCAGCATCTATTGTTGGTAGATTTCTGAATGTGAGCCATTCTCACCGGGGTGATATGGAACCTCATTGTGGTTTTGATTTGCATTTCTCTGATGGCTAGTGATCTTGAACATTTTTTCATGTGTCTGTTGGCCATTTGGATTTCCTCTTTCAAAAAATGTCTATTGAGGTCCTTGGCCCATCTCTTAAGTGGGTTGTTTGTTTTGTTGTTGTGGAGTTTCTTGATTTCTTTGTAGATTCTGGTTATCAACTCTTTATCTGTAGTATAGTTTGCAAATATTTTTTCCCATTCTGTCGGTTGCCTCTTCACTTTCCTGACTGTTTCTTTTGAAGTACAGAAACTTCTCAATTTGATGCAATCCCAAATGTTAATTTTGGTTTTGACTGCCTGTGCTGCTGGAGTATTTTCCAAGAAGTCTTTGCCTGTGCCTATATCTTGCAGGGTTTCTCCAATGCTCTCTAATAATTTGATGGTTTCAGGTCGTAGATTTAAGTCTTTAATCCATGTTGAGTGAATTTTTGTGTAAGGTGATAGGTATGGGTCTTGCTTTAAGCTTCTGCATGTGGAAATCCAATTTTCCCAGCACCATTTATTGAATAGACTGTCCTTATTCCAGGGATTAGATTTGGATCTTTGGTCAAATATAAGTTGGCTGTAGATGTTTGGATTGATTTCTGGTGTTTCTATTCTGTTCCATTGGTCTATCCATCTGTTTCTGTACCAGTACCATGCTGTTTTGATAACAACTGCCCTGTAGTATGTCCTGAAATCAGGTATTGTGATGCCTCCGGCTTTGTTTTTGTTGTACAGGATTGCTTTGGCTATTCGAGGTCTTCTGTGTCTCCATATGAATTTCAGCATCATTTTTTCCAGATCTGAGAAGAAGGTCTTCAGGATCTTGATGGGTATTGCATTGAATGTATAAATTGCTTTTGGGAGAATAGACATTTTGATGATATTGATTCTTCCAATCCATGAGCATGGACGATTTCTCCATTTTTTGGTATCCTCTTCTATTTCTTTCTGTAAGGTTTTGTAGTTTTCATCGTAGAGATCTTTAACGTCTTTGGTTAAGTTTATTCCAAGGTATTTGATTGTTTTTGTAGCTATTGTGAATGGGATTGATTTTAGAAGTTCTTCCTCAGCTGTGGCATTGCCTGTGTATACAAAGGCTGTTGATTTTTGTGCATTGATTTTATATCCTGCTACTTTGTCAAACTCTTCGATGAGTTCCAGCAGCCTCTTAGTAGAGTTATTTGGGTCCCCTAAATAAAGAATCATATCATCTGCAAAGAGGGATAGTTTGAGTTCTTCCTTCCTGATTTGTATTGCTTTAATTTCTTTTCTTGCCTCATAGCTCTGGCCAAAACTTCCAGAACTATATTGAATAGCAGTGGTGAGAGTGGGCATCCCTGTCTGATACTAGATCTCAGCAGAAATGCTTCCAACTTTTCCCCATTCAATAGGATGTTGGCCGTGGGTTTTTCATATATTGCTTTGATTGTATTGAGGAATGTTCCTTCCATACCCAGTTTGTTTAGAGTTTTCATCATGAAAGGGTGTTGTATTTTATCAAATGCTTTCTCTGCGTCTATTGAGAGAATCATATGGTTTTTCTTCTGCAGTCTGTTAATGTAGTGTATTACGTTGATTGTTTTGTGAATGTTGAACCATACCTGCATACCAGGGATAAATCCCACTTGGTCTGGGTGGATGATCTTTCTGATGTGTTGTTGCATTCTATTGGCCAGAATTTTATTGAGTATTTTTGCATCTATGTTCATCAGGGATATTGGTCTGTAATTCTCTTTCAATGTTGCATCTTTTTCTGGCTTAGGAATTAAGTTGATGGTGGCTTCATAGAAAGAATTTGGGAGGATTCCCTCTTTTTCGATTGCTCTGAATAGTTTGAGAAGAATTGGAGTTAGTTCTTCTCTAAATGTCTGGTAGAACTCAGCAGTGAATCCATCTGGCCCTGGGCTTTTCTTTGTTGGGAGGGCCTTTATTACTGTTTCAATTTCTGTGTCAGTTATGGGTCTGTTTAGATTTTCTATGTCTTCCTGGCTCAATTTAGGTAGGTAGTATGTGTCCAAGAATCTGTCCATTTCTGCTAGATTTCCCTGTTTGCTGGCATACAAGTCCTTGTAGTAATTTCTGATGATTCTTTTTATTTCTGTGGCGTCTGTTGTTACGTTTCCCTTTTCATCTCAGATCCTATTGATTTGGGTCTTTTCTTTTCTTTTTTTAGTTAGTTGGGCCAATGGGGTGTCAATTTTGTTTATTTTTTCAAAAAACCAGCTCCTCATTTGGCTGATTTTTGTAATGTTTTTTTGGATTCAATCCTGTTGATTTCTTCTTTGATTTTAAATATTTTTCTTCTCCTACTGGGTTTGGGTTTGGTTTGCTGCAGATTTTCTAGATCCTTGAGATGCATTGAAAGCTCATCTATTTCGTGCCTTTCCAATTTCTTGATGTAGGCACCTATTGCTATAAACTTTCCTCTTAACACTGCTTTTGTTGTATCCCATAGGTTTTGGTATGTTGTGCTGTTATCCTCATTTACTTCCAGAAAATTTTTGATTTCTCTTTTAATTTCTTCTGTGACCCCATTGTTCATTCAGGAGCATGTTGTTCAATCTCCATGTATTTGCACGTGCTCTAGGGATTCCTGAGTTGCTAATTTCCAATTTTATTCCTTTGTGGTCTGAGAAGTTGCATGGTATGATTCTAATTCTTTTGAATTTGCTGAGACTTGCTTTATGGCCTAGTATGTGGTCAATCCTAGAGAGGGTTCCATGTACTGCTGAGAAGAATGTAAAGTCCTTAGATGTAGGATGAAATGTTCTGTAGATATCTGTTAGATCCATTTGGGCTATAGTGTCATTTAAATCTACTGTCTCCTTGTTGATCTTCTGTCCTGATGATCTGTCTATCTCTGAGAGTGGAGTATTGAAGTCTCCCAGTACTATTGTATTGGGGTCTAAGTCTCCCTTTAAGTCCCTTAACAAGTCTTTTAAATAAGCTGGTGCCCTGTAATTAGGTGCATATACATTGATAATCGTTATATCTTCCTGTTGAATGGATCCCTTAATCATTATATAGTGCCCCTCTTTGTCTCTCCTAACAGTTTTTGTGGTAAAGTTTATGTTGTCCGATATTAAGATGGCTACGCCCGCTCTCTTTTCATTTCTGTTGGCATGGTATATCTTTTTCCAGCCTTTCACTTTCAGTCTGTATGGATCATTGTTGGATAGATGGGTTTCTTGTAAGCAGCAAAAGGATGGTTTTTGTTCCTTAACCCAATCAGCCAATCGGTGTCTTTTAACTGGACAGTTCAAGCCATTAACATTCAATGTGACTATTGAGAAGGAGTAACTTTGCCCTGCCATTTGCCAAAGATATTTTCTAATATATGGTTTGAGATTCCTGTGATCTTTTGCTGTGAGGTTTCCTTCCTTTACCTTCTTTCATATTGGTGACCGTGTTTCTGTGTTTCTGTATGTAACACATCTTTAAGCATCTTTTGCAGGGCTGGATGAGTGGCGACACATTCTTTGAATTTTTGTTTGCTGTGAAAGGTCTTTATTTCGCCTTCATTCATAAATGAGAGCTTTGCAGGATATAATATTCTTGGCTGGCAGTTTTTCTCTCTTAGTACCTGGGCTATGTCTCGCCATTCTCTCCTAGCTTGTAGGGTTTCTGAAGAGAAGTCAGCTGTGAGTCTAATTGGAGATACTCTGAGATTAATCTGGCGTTTCTCTCTTGCACATTTTAGGATCTTTTCTTTATGTTTCACTGTGGTGAGTTTGATTACGACGTGTCGTGGTGAGGATCTCTTTTGGTCATGTTTATTAGGGGTTCTATGAGCTTCCTGTACTAGGATGTCTCTTTCCTTCTCCAAACCTGGGAAATTTTCTGCTAGTATCTCACTAAAAAGGCCTTCTAATCCTTTCTCCCTCTCCATGCCTTCAGGTACTCCTAGAACCCGAATGTTGGGTTTTTTAATAGTATCCTCTAGATTCCTGACAGTAGTTTTTAGATTTCTGATTTCTTCTTCTTTTCTTTGGTTTGCCTGTTTCCTTTCCTGTTCTCTGTCTTCTAATTCTGATATTCTCTCTTCTGCTTCACCCATTCTGTTTTTGAGGCTTTCTAATGTTTTTGTCATTTGATCTGTTGAGTTCTTCATTTCATTATGGTTTCTTGTCACTATCACAGTTTCATGTTCTACTAGTTGTTTCATTTCATTTTGATTCCTCCTTAATATTTCATTTTCACGAGAGAGATTTTCTATCTTGTCCATTAAGGATTTCTGTAGTTCAAGAATTTGTTTTTGAGAACTTCTTAATGTTCTTATCAGTTTTTTGAGATCTGCTTCTTGCATTTCCTCTATCTCTTCATCTTCATAATCTTGGATTGGGGGGTCTAGTTCATTTGGGGGCATCATAGTGTCTTCCTTGCTCTTGTTACCTCGGCTTCTACATTTGTTGTTTGGCATGTTGGAGATAATTTTTTTTTTTTTTTTTTTGGCTGTGGTGTTTTTTTTTTTTTTTTCTCGTTATACTATGCCTCTAATTGGGCTGTCTGCTTTGATGGATCTTTAGAGGCTGTGGTGGGTGTGGCCAGAGAGCTCTGCTTGATTCTTCAGGTTTAAGGCTGTGCAAAAAGTGACTCTCCTTGCTCCTTGCTGGATCTCTCTCTCTCTCTCTCTCTCTCTATTTTTTTTTTTTTGACTCAGTTGGGAAGTAATTCCGAATGGCTGAGTGGAATTGAGGGTAGTTGAAATCTGGCCTCTGTGAGTATTCGTTTGAACTACCCCTGGGACCACACACAGAGTTTATGCAGCCCTCAATGTGTTCTCCAGTTTCACCTTAGACCCAAAGTTACTTAGTTTGTGTACTCATTGCCACTTTACATATGTAAAATGGTGCCTACTCTCTGTTTTGCTCAAGTGGAGGGAGGGGCCTCTGCCTTTACCCACTAATGTCTCGCGTTTCTGGGGCTTTTGTCTTACCTCCCGTTGGTTCCCGCGCTGGGGAGATTCTGTGGCTCGTCTCCCGCGGTTGGTTTTCCACGCGGTGGGCTCCTTGTCGGTCCTCTGTGTCACATCCACTAGATCTGGAAGCGTTTCCTCTGCAGTTTTTTTCTTGAGTCTTTTCCTGAGCCAATGTATTTTTTTAAAGATTTTATTTACTTATTTGACAGATAGAGTTACAGACAGTGAGAGAGAGAGATAGAGAGACAGGTCTTCCTTCTGTTGGTTCACTCCCCAAATGGCTGCAACAGCCAGAGCTGCGCTGATCTGAAGCCAGGAGCCAGGTGCTTCTTCCTGGTCCCCCATGCGGGTTCAGGGGCCCAAGCACTTCTACTGCTATCCCAGGCCACAGCAGAGAGCTGGCTGGAAGAGGAGCAACCAGGACTAGAACCGGCGCCCATATGGGATGCTGGCACAGCAGGCGGGGGATTAATCTAGTGTGCCATGGCACCGTCCCCTAGTGTATGGTTTTTGTAATACACATATCTCATGTACTTTATGAAGACTCCTTATATGCAAAGGATTTCAAATTTTTTTGCACTCCAAAAAGCTTATCTTTCATTTTCTATGAACTTTTGAAGTACCCTCATATTCCTCTGATGCCATCTGAATTTTTCCTACACAGATTCATTTTTATATAATTTATCCACTCTGCAGTGTTTCCTTGACCATCTGATTTTTTAAAATGAGCTGCTCAGAGTTCCTAAAATCCCAGTGTGAAGAAACTAATTAAGTATGTCTCTTACCGATTCTTTGTCTATACGGCTCCCTTATAATTCTTTTCCAGTAACTATTCTAAAACTCACTAATCATTTAATGGAAGTGTGATGGGAATGAAGTGGATTTTATTTAATTGCTAGAGGTTAGCACTACATGTCTATAGCAACTATGTTAGATTTAAAAGCCCTACAAGACAGCAAAGGTCAATTTGTGTGAAACCAATTAGTAATCAGTGCTACTATTTGGACTTTATTGTCTCCTCTTTAAAATGAAATTTTTGGATAAGATGTATTTTTATATTCTGATCACTATGTAATTTTTTGTCTTCTTTGATAATAAATTAATCATTATAATGTCTTTTGCATTATTTTGTTGAGCTACTTTTATTCAAATATGCTTTACATAAAATAAAATTAATTTTTCCAATTATTTATTAAATTGAGAGAGAGAAAAAGAGAGAGAAACAGACAGATAATACAGAGAGATGAGAGAGTTCCCACACATTTGTTCCCTTCCCAAACAACTGAAATGGCTGACACTGGGCTTGAACTGAAGCAGGCAGCCAGAAACTCAATCCTGTTCTTATACACAGGTTGCAGGAACTCAATTACTTGAACCATTACCATTATCTCCCAGCATCTGCATTAGTAGGAAGCTGGAGTCAGGAGCTAGAGCTGGGAAGACAGCTCAAGTACTCTAATGTAGGATATGGACATCTCAATTGCAAGACTAAATATTCACACTCCCAATTTATCATTTTAAACTTTTATTTAGTAAATATAATTTTCCAAAGTACAGTTTATGGATTACAATGGCTTTCCACTCCCCCCATAACTTCCCTCCCACCTGCACCCCTCCCATCTCCCGCTCCCTCTCCCATTCCATTCACATCTTATATTCAGAAAATCAATTTAGTATATATTAAGTAAAGATTTCATCAGTTTGCACTCACACATAACATAAAATGTAAAATACTGTTTGAGTAGTAGTTATAGCATTAATTCACATTGGCCAACACATTAAGGACAGAGATCCCACATAAGGAGTGACTCCTGTTGTTGACTTAATAATTTGACACTCATGTTTATGATGTCAGAAATCTCCCTAGGCTATAGTCATGAGTTTCCAAGCCTATGGAAGCCTCTTGAGTTCGCTGACTTTGATCTTATTTAGACAAGGTCATAGTCAAAGTGGAAGTTCTCTCCTCCCTTCAGAGAAAGGTACCTCCTTCTTTGATGGCCTTTTCTTTCTACTGGGATCTCACTCACAGAGACCTTTCATTTAGGTCCTTTTTGTTTTTTTTTTTTTCAAAGTGTCTTGGCTTTCCATGCCTGAAATACTCTCATGGGCTCTGCAGCCAGATCCGAATGCGTTAAGGGCTGATTCTGAGGCCAGAGTGCTATTTAGGACATCTGCCATTCTACGAGTCTGCTGTGTATCCCACTTCCCAGGTTGGATAGTTCTCTCCCTTTTTTATTCTATCAGTTAGTATTAGCAGACACTAGTCTTGTTTGTGTGATCCCTTTGACTCTTAGACCTATCATATGTGATCAACTGTGAATTGAAATTGATCACTTGGACTAGTGAGATGGCATTGGTACATGCAATCTTGATGGGATTGTATTGGAATCCCCTGGCACATTTCTAGCTCCACCATTTGGGACAAGTCTGATTGAGCATGTCCCAAATTGTACATCTCCCTCTCTTATTTCCACTCTTCTATTTAACAGGGATCACTTTTCAGTTAAATTTCAACACCTAAGAATAAATGTCTGTTAATTACAGAGTTCAACCAATAGATTTAACTAGAACAAAAAAAATACTGAAAGGGATAAAATATTAACAAAAAAGGAAACCTGTTGAAGTGAAAGGGACACTATGAGAAACAGTGACCTGATCAACCCTTGTCCTGACTGTTTATATACAATTTATCATTTTTAAATGTGGTGTATGAGGTATATTGATGTAGCTAACATTCCAATACAAATATAGGGTATCTCCATTCTCCATAACCCCCCTTATGTACCTTTGCAATCAAACCTTCCCCATAATTGCAGTCATTGGTAGACATTGATTTATTGTTTGTGCATATAGATTTTTCTTTTCATATAATGAAATCACAATATGTAGTAATGTGCCTGTATTCTTGACTTGGTACAATGCTTTAGAGATTCTTCCATGCTCTTGTCTGTATTAATAATTTGTTTCTTTTTGTGGCTGAGTATTAATATATTGTATGCATATCCTCAATTCTTCATTCACTCACAGGTTGATAGATATTGGGCTATTTCCAGTTTTTGGTGACTATGAATATAGCAGCAATGAACATTCATGTAAAGGTTTTTGTCTAGATGTATGTTTTTATCTTTCTGATAAAAATTCCTAGCTGTAGAACATTGGGTTTTATGATAAATCATGTCTGACTATTGGCAGGTAGTGCACATTTTATCCAACAATTTGTATTTTCAATCTTTTGACTCTTAAGAATTATGGTGGTTGTATAATGATATCTCACTTCGGTTTGGATAACGATTTCACTAATGATAATCATGCTGACTCTATTTATGAGCCTATTTGCTCTTCTTATATCTTTATTCAGTGAAATATCTGTTCAATTATTTGCCCGTTATTTTTTTTAAACCTGCTTATCTTATTATTGCATTCTTCATATATCCTTGATACAGTTTTTTTCCCAAAGAAATCATTTATTTAATGAGTACAAATTTTGTAAGTACAACTTTAGGATCATAGTGATTCTTCCCATGATACCCGTCCTCCCACATCCCATCTCCTCCTCCCTCTCCCATTCCCAGTCCCATTCTCAACAACAACAGCAAATAATAAAAAACTGTTCCTTGACAGTAAAGGCAAGGGCTATTCAATTCATTGCTTCTCAAAGCATCAATTTCACTTCTGCAGATTTCCTTTTAGGTGCTCTGTTAGTTATCATAGATCTGGGAGAACAGATGGTATTTGTCCTTTGGGACTGCTTATTTCACTAAATATGTTGTTTTCTATATTCCTCCATTTTGTTGCAAATGACCTGATTTCATTTTTTTTTTACTGCTGTTTAGTATTCCATAGAGTACATATCCCATATTCTCTTTATCCAGTCTTCAGTTGACAACCATTTAGGTTGATTCCACATCTTAGCTATTGAGAATTGAGCTGCAATAAAAATGGGGGTGCAGATAACGCTTTTATTTGCTGATTTCATTTTCCTTGGGTAAATTAGTAGGAGTAGGGTTCCTGGGTCATATGATAAGTCTATATTCAGATTTCTGAAGTATCTCCAAACTTACTTCCATAGTGGTTTTCATTCCCGCCAACAGTATATAAAGGTACCTTTTCCCCCACATCCTAACCAGCATTTGTTTGTTGATTTCTTTTTGAAAGCCATTTTAACTTGGATGAGGTGAAACCTCACTGTGATTTTGATTTGATTTGATTTGCAGGGTTTCCCCAATGTTCTCTAGTAATTTGATGGTATCAGGTCATAGATTTAGATCTTTAAACAACTTTGAATGCATTTTCATGTAAGGTATAAGGTGGTGGTCCTGCTTCATACTCCTGCATGTGGAAATCCAATTTTCCCAGCACCATTTATTGGAGAGACTGTCTTTGTTCCAGGGATTGATTTTAGCTCCTTTGTCAAATATAAGTTGGTTGTAGATGCTTGGATTGATTTCTGGTGTTTCTATGCTGTTTCACTGGTCTGAGCATCTGTTTTTTGTACAGTACCAGGTGGTTTTGATTATAATTGTCCTGTATAATGTCTTGAAATAGATATTGTGATGTCACCTTAGTTTTTGTTGTATAAGATTGCTTTAGCTATTCAGGGTCTACTGTGCATCCCTATGAATTTCACCAACATTTTTTCCATACATGAGAAGAATGTCCTTGCTATTTTCATTGGTATTGCATTAAATTTATAAATTGCTTTTGAATTACTGATTCAATTTCTGTCATGGTAGTGGGTCTGTTTAGCTTTTCTGTGTCTTCATGGCTCAATTTAGGTAGGTTGTATGTGTCTAGGAATTCTAGGTTTCCCTTTTTGCTGGCACACAGCTCTTTGTGGCAATTGCTAATGATTATTTTTTATGTGGTGTCTATTGTTACATTTCCTTTTTCTTCTATAATTTTATTGATTTTAGTCTTCTTTCTCATTTTTTTTGGTTATTTGGGCCAATAGTGTGTCAATTTTATTTATTTTTTTCAAAAAACCAGTTCTTTGTTTAGCTGATCTATTGTATTTTTTTGATTCAATTTTGTTTATTTCTTCTCCAATTTTAATTATTCCTTTTCTCCTATCAGTTTTCGGTTTGGTTTGCTGTTGTTTTCTTAGATACTTGAGATGCTTTGACAGCTCATGTATTTGATGCCTTTCCAGTTTCTTGATGTAGACACCAATTGCTGTAATCTTTACTCTCAACACTGCTTTTGCTGTATTCCGTAAGTTTTGATATGTTGTATTGATGTTTACATTTGTTTCCAGACATCTTTTGATTTCTCTTTTGATTTCTTCTATGATCTGCTCTTCATTCAGGAGCATGTTGTTCAGTCTTGATGTGTTTGCATATGTTCTAGAGATTCCTGAATTGCTGATTTTCAGCTATATTTATTACCTTGTGGTCTGAGAAGATGCATGATATATGATTCTAATTTTTTTGAATTTTCTGAGACTTGCTTTATGGCCTGGCATGTGGTTAATACTAGTGAAGATTCCATGCACAGGTGATAAGAATATACATTCTGCAACTGTATGATGAAAAGTTCTGTAGAAATTGGTTAGATCCCTTTGGTCTACAGGTCAATTAACTCTGCTGTTTCACTACTGATTTTCTGTCTGGTTGATCTGTCCATTGTTGAGATTGAGATATTGAAATCCCCCATTACTATTGTATTTGAGTCAATGTCTTCCTTTATATACCGTAACATCTATTTTTTAAAATTAAAATCAAATTTATTTTGGTTAAAATATTTTCAAATCCATGAATAATCTTTTCCTAATTGTCCTAATATTATATACATAATATTTTCATAGCAAGAATCTTGAATGAACTTCTTTCAAACTACTTAGAAATATAAGCAATCAATTTTTGTGCAAAAAATAAGCTTTATCTTTTATTTCTTTTTTATTTTATTTAACAAATATAAATTTGGAAAGTATAACTTTTGGATTATAGTGGCTTTTCCCCCCCATAACCACCCTACCACCTGCAACCATCCCATCTCCCACTCCCTCTCCCATCCCATTCACATCAAGATTCATTTTCAATTATCTTTATATACAGAAGATTAATTTAGTATTTACTAAGTAAAGATTCAACAGTTTGCACCCATGGAAACACAAAGTATAAAGTACTGTTTGAGTACTAGTTATGCCATTAATTCACATAGTACAACATATTAAGGACAGAGATCCTACATTGTGAGTAAGTGCACAGTGACTCCTGTTGTTGATTTAAAAATCGACACTCTTATTTATGATGTCAGTAATCACCCTAGGCTCTTGTCATGAGTTGCCAAGGCAATGGAAGCCTCTTGAGTTCACCAGCTTCGATCTCAGTTAGACAAGACCATAGTCCAAGTGGAAGTTCTCTCCTCCCTTCAGAGAAAGTTCTTTCCTCCTTCTTTGATGGCCCATTCTTTCCACTGGGATCTCCCTCACAGAGATATTTCATTTAGGTCACTTTTTTTTAGCCACAGTGTCTTGGCTTGCCATGCCTGAAATACTCTCTCTCATGGGCTTTTTAGCCAGATCTGAATGCCTTAAGTGCTGATTCTGAGAACAGAGTGCTGTTTAGGACAGCTGCCATTCCATGAGTTCTGTGTATCCCACTTCCCATGTTGGATCGCTGTCTCCTTTGTAATTCTATCAGTTAGTATTAGCAGACACTAGTCTTTTTATGTGACCCCTTTGTCTCTTAATTCTATTATTATGATCAATTATGAACTGAATGTGATCACTTTGACTAGTGAGATGGCATTGGTACATGCCACCTTGAGGGGATTGGATTGGAATCCCCTGGCACATTTCTAACTCTACCATTAACGGTAAGTCTGATTGAGTATGTGCCGAACTGTACATCTCCTCTCTCTCTTATTTCCACTCTTATATTTAACAGGGATCACTTTTCAGTTAAATTTGAACACCTAAGAATAATTGTGTATTAATTAAAGAGTTCAACCAATGGTATTAAGTAGAAAACAAAAATACTAAAAGGAATAAAGTAATAAGTTGTTCCTCAGCAGTCAGGACAATGGCTGATCAAGTCATTGTTTCTCATGGTGTCCATTTCACTTCAACAGGTTTCCTTTTAGGTGCTCAGGTAGTTGTCATCAATCAGGGAGAACATATGATATTTGTCCCTTTGGGACTGGCTTATTTCACTCAGCATGATGTTTTCCAGATTCCTCCATTTTCTTGCAAAAGGCCCGGATTTCATTTTGTCTTTATTGCTGTATAGTATTCTATATAGTACATATCCTATAATTTCTATATCCAGTCTACTGTTGATGGGCCTTTAGGTTGATTCCATATCTTAGCTAATGTGAATTGAGCTGCAATAAACATTGAGGTGCAGACAGCTCTTTCATTTGCCAATTTAATTTCCTTTGGGTAAATTCCAAGGAGTGGGATGGCTAGGTTTTATGGTAGATTTATATTCAGGTTTCTGAGGAATCTCCAGACTGACTTCCATAGTGGCTTTACCAGTTTGCATTCCCACCAACAGTGGGTTAGTGATCCTTTTTCCCCACATCCTCGCCAGCATCTGTTGTTGGTAAATTTCTGTATGTGAGCTATTTTAACCAGGGTGAGGTTAAACCTCATTGTGGTTTTGATTTGCATTTCCCTGATGGCTAGTGATCTTCAACATTTTTTTCATGTTGGCCATTTGGATTACCTCTTTTGAAAAATATCTATTGAGGTCCTTGGCACATCTCTTAAGTGGGTTGTTTGTTTTGACGTTGTGGAGTTTCTTGATCTCTTTGTAGATTCTGGTTATTAACCCTTTATCTGTTGCATAGTTTGCAAATATTTTTTCCCATTCTGTTGGTTGCCTATTCACTTTCCTGACTATTTCTTTTGCATTACAGAAATTTCTCAATTTGATGTAATCCCGAAGGTTAAATTTGGCTTTGACTGCCTGTGCCTCTGGGGTCTTTTCAAAGAAGTCTTTGCCTGTACCTATATCTTGTAGGGTTTCTCCAATGTTCTCTAATAATTTGATGGTGTCGGGTCATAGGCTTAGATATTTAATCCATGTTGAGTGGATTTTTGTGTAAAGTGTAAGGTAGGGGTCATTTGCATGTGGAAATCCAGTTTTCCCAGCACGATTTGTTGTATAGACTTTCCTTGCTCCAGGAATTGGTTTTAGATCCTTGATTAAATATAAGTTGGCTGTTGATGTTTGGATTGATTTCTGGTGTTTCTATTCTGTTCCATTGGTCTATCCATCTGTTTCTGTACCAGTACCATACTGTTTTGAATGTAACTGCCCTGTACTTTGTCCTGAAGTCTGGTATTGTGATGCCTCCAGCTTTGTTTTTGTTGTACAAGATTACTTTAGCTATTCAAGTTCTCCTGTGCTTTCACATGAATTTCAGCCTCATTTCCAGATCTGAGAAGAATGTCTTTGGTATTTTGATTGGTATCACATTGAATCTATAAATTGCTTTTGGGAGAATGAACATTTACATTTTGATGATATTGATTCTTCCAATCCATGATCATGGAAGATTTTTCCATTTTTTTGGTATCCTCTTCTATTTCTTTCTTTACAATTTTGTAATTATTATCGTAGATGTCTTTGACATTCTTGGTTAAGTTTATTCCAAGGTATTTGATTGTTTTTGTAGCTATTGTGAATGGGATTGATCTTAGAAGTTCTTTCTCAGCCATGGCATTGCCTGTGTATACAAAGGCTGTTGAATTTGTGTGCATTGATTTTATATCCTGCTACTTTGCTAAACTCTTCTATGAGATCCAATAGATAGTAGTAGAGTTTTTTGGATCCTCTAAATAAAAAAATCATTTTATCTGCAAAGAGGGATAGTTTGACTTCTTCCTTCCCAATTTGTATCCCTTTAATTTCTTTTTCTTGCCTAATGGCTCTGGCTAAAACTTCCATTATCATATTGAATAGCAGTGGTGAGAGTGGGCATCCCTGTCTGGTATCAGATCTCAGTGGAAGTGCTTCCAACTTTTCCCCATTCAATAGGATGCTCAGGCCATGGGTTTTTCATAAATTGCTTTGATTGTATTGAGGAATGTTCCTTCTATACCCAATTTGCTTAGAGTTTTCATTATGAAAGGGTGTTGTATTTTATCAAAAGCTTTCTATGCATCTATTGAGATAAACATATGGTTTTTCTTCTGCAGTTTGTTAATGTGGTGTATCACATTGATTGATTTGTGAACATTGAGGCATCCCTGTATATCAGGGCTAAATCCTACTTGGTCTGAGTGGATGATCTTTCTGATGTGTTGTTGCATTCTATTGGCCAGAATTTTATTGAGGATTTTTGTGTCTATGTTCACCAGGAACTTTGGTCTGTAATTCTCTTTCTCTGCTGCATCTTCTTCAGGTTTAGGAATTAAGGTGATCCTGGCCTCACCTCATAGAAAGAATTTGGCAGGATTCCCTCTTTTTCGATTAGTTTCAGAAGAATTGGAGTTAGTTCTTCTTAAAATGTCTGGTAGAATTCAGCAGTGAATCCATCTGGTCCTGGGCTTTTCTTTGTTGGAGAGCCTTTATTACTGATTCAATTTCTATCTCAGTTATGGGTCTGTTTAGGTTTTCTATGTCTTCATGGTTCAATTTAGGTAGGTTGCATGTGTCCAGGAATCTAACCATATATGATAGATTTCCCTGTTTGCTGGCATATAACTCATTGTAGTAATTTCTGATTACTCTTTTTATTTCTCTGGTGTCTGTTGTTACATTCCCTTTTTCATCTCTGGTTTTATTGATTTGGGTCTTTTCTTTTTTTAGTTAGTTGAGCCAATGTTTTGTCAACTTTCTTTATTTTTTCAAAAAAAATCTCTTTGTTTTGCTGATCTTTTGTAATTTTTTTGATTCAATTCTGTTTATTTCTTTAATAATTTTAATTATTTCTCTTTTCCTACTAGATTTGGGTCTGGCTTACTGCAGTTTTTCTAGATCCTTGAGATGCATTGAAAGCTCATTTATTTGGTGCCTTTCAATTTCTTGATGTAGGCACCTAGTGCTATAAACTTTCCTTTTAATACTTCTTTTGCTGTATCCTATAAGTTTTGATATGTTGTGTTGTATGCTCATTTACTTCCAGAAAGTTTTTGATTTCTCTTTTTATTTCTTCTATGACCTACTGTTCATTGAAGGGCATGTTGTTCAGTCTCCATGTGTTTGCATGTGCCATAGGTATTCCTGAGTTGTTAATTTCCAGCTTCATTCCACTGTGGTCTGAGAAGACGCATGGCATGATTTAAATTCTTTTGAATTTTCTGAGACTTGCTTTGTGGCCTAGTATGTCATCAATCATAGAGTAGGTTCCATGTACTGCTGAGAAGAATGTGTATTCTTCAAATGTAGGGTGAAATGTTCTGTAGATATCTGTTAGATCCATTTGGGCTATAGTTTCAGTTACATCTACTGTTTCCTTGTTGATCTTCTCTCCAGTTGATCTGTCTATTTCTGAGAGTGTAGTATTGAAGTCCCCCAGTACTATGGTATTGGAGTCTAAGTCTCCCTTTAAGTCCCTGAGCATATCTTCTAAATAAACCAGTGCTGTGTAATTAGGTGCATATATATTTATAACAGTTGCATCTTCCTGTTAAATTGATCCCTTAATCATTATATAGTGTCCCTCTTTGTCTCTTTTAACAGTTTTTGTGTTAAAGTTTATTTTGTCTGATATTAAGATGGCTACACCAGCTCTTTTTTGGATTCTGTTGTAATGGTATATCTTTTTCCAACCCTTCACGTTCAGTCTGCATGCATGTTTGTTGGAAAGATGTGTTTCCTGTAAGCAGCAAATAGATGGGTTTTGTTTTTTAATCCATTCAGCCAGCCTGTGCCTTTCAACTGGAGAGTTGAGGCCAATAATATTCAATGTGACTATTGATAAGTAGTAACTTTGCCCTGCCATTTTCCCAACGATAGTTCTAATACATGCTTTGAACTTCCTGTGATCTTCTACTGAGAGATTGTCTTCCTTTACCTTCTTTCGTATTGATGGCCGTGTTTCTGTGTTTCTGTGTGTAACACATCTTTAAGCATCTTTTGCAGGGCTTGACAAGTGGTGACAAATTCTTTCAATTTCTGTTTGCTATGAAAGGTCTTTATTTCACCTTCATTCACAAATGAGAGCTTTGCAGGATATAATATTCTGGGCTGGCAGTTTTTTTCTATTAGTACTTGGGCTATATCTCACCATTCCCTCCTAGACTTTAGGGTTTCTTATGAGAAGTCTGCTGTGAGTCTAATTGGAGATCCTCTGTGATTAATCTGACATTTGTCTCTTGCACATTTTAGAATCTTTTCTTTATGTTTCTTTCTTTTTTTTTTTTTTTTTTTGACAGGCAGAGTGGATAATGAGAGAGAGACAGACAGAGAGAAAGGTCTTCCTTTTTGCCGTTGGTTCACCTTCAAATGGCTACTGTGGCCAGCGCATCACGCTGATCCGAAGCCAGGAGCCAGGTGCTTCTCCTGGTCTCCCATGTGGGTGCAGGGCCCAAGCACTTGGGCCATCCTCCACTGCCTTCCCGGGTCACAGCAGAGAGCTGGCCTGGAAGAGGGGCAACCGGGACAGAATCCGGCACCCCAACCGGGACTAGAACCCAGTGTGCCGGCGGCGCCGCAAGGCGGAGGATTAGCCTGTTAAGCCACCGCGCCGGCCTCTTTATGTTTCATTGTGGTGAGTTTGATTACAATGTGTCATGGTGAGGATTTCTTTTGCTCATGTTTATTGGGGATTCTTTTTTTTTTTTTTTAACAGGCAGAGTTAGACAGTGAGAGAGAAAGACAGATAGAAAGGTCCTCCTTCCATTGGTTTACCCTTCAATTGGCCACTACGGCCAGCAATCCGGGATTCTATGTGCTTCTTGTACTTGATGCCTCTTTCCTTCTCCAAACCTGGGGAATTTTCTGCTAGTATCTCACTAAAAAGGCCTTCTAATCCTTTCTCCCTCTGCATGCCTTCAGGAACTCCTAGAGCCTGAATGTTTGGTTTTTTAATAGTAGCCTGTATATTCCCAGCAATATTTTTTAGATTTCTAATTTCCTCTTCTTTTCTTTGGTTTGACTGTATACTTTCCTGTGCTTTGTCTTCTAAGTCCCATATTCTCTCTTCTGCCTCACTGATTCTGTTTTTAAGGCTCTCAAGTGTGTTTTTCATTTGTTTTATTGAATCCTTCATTTCATTTTGATTTCTCTTCAATATCTCAATTTCTTGTTCTACTAAATTCCTCATTTCATTTGATTCCTCCTTAAGATTTCATTTTTAAAGGAGAGATTTTATGTCCTGTCCTGTATGGATTTCTGTAGTTCATGTATTTGTTTTTGATAACTTCTAAATGTGCTCATCATAAATTTTTTGAAATCCATATATTGCATTTCTTCTATCTCTTCATCTTCATAATCTTGTATTGGAGTGTTATGTTCATTTGCGAGTGTCATGATGTCTGCCTTGTTTTTGTTTCCTCAGTTTCTGCATTTGTTGTTTTGCATTGTAGAGATATTCTTAGTTTCTTCTTTTTTTCTCGCTGTGGTGGCTTTTCTCATTATACTATGACTCTAGATTAAGTGGACTGTCTGCTTTTGGTGAATTTCTAGAGGCTTGTGTTGGGTGTGGCCAGAGAACTCTGTTCAGTTCTTCAGGGTTAAGGTTGTGCCAAAAGTGACAAGCCCAGATTTGGCATGGTAAATCTTCTCTCTCTCTCTCTCTCTCTCTCTCTCTCTCTCTTTTTATTCAGAAGGGAAGTAATTCTGCTCAGCTGAGCTTTTCTTGATGGCAGTCAGTGCCTGAGCACTAGCCCCAGTGAGTATAATATTTGTCTGCTCTGTCCCAAGGACCACACAAAGGATCTGTGCAGTCCTCAGTGTAAGCTCAGATTCCCCTGCAATGTCTCTCACGGTGAAGCCAAAGCCGCCCGAATTTCTGGTATTTCCCACCACGACTACTCACATCTCAGCCATACCGTGAGTTCTCCCACACACTCTCAGGTTTTTTTTTTTTTTTCACAGTCCTGGTTCATAAGTCCATACATTCACTAGGGCTTAATCTCCTGTTATTTCTCCCCACCAGAGTCAGGTTTTTCTGCTTGTCTGAGAGAGTGCGCAGTCCTGAGCTGGCACAGCTGTTACATATGTCCAAAATGGTGCCTACTCTAATTTCTTGCTCACCTTTGTAAGGTGAGTGGAGAGAGTGAATTGTGTCCCTACCAGTGCCCCCCCCCCCTTTTTTTTCTCTCCTCTAGTTAGGCTGCTGTACTTTCTCCCATGGGGCTTCAGGCCTCATTCCCTCTAGGCTCTTCCTGCTGCTTTTCCACCAGTGACTCAGGATTTTGCAGCCTCACCTCCCTTTCCAGCACTGGTACGTAGACTAGGCAGCTGGGGCCCTGAGCCATGGGCACCTGTGCCCTCCACATAGGTCCACTGTGTCCCAATAATTACAGAAGAGTTTCCTCTGCAATTTTTTCCATAACTCTTCCCTGAGTCTACAGCATGTCCACTTTTATTAAACTATCTTTTCCCAGACTATCAGTGAGCTCCTTCCCTATTCTGCCATCTTGGAGCCCTCTGCTTTGTCTTTTATTTCAGCTTTTCACAATCTTTTTTCAAATATCCTCATATGTGCAACATTTTCCAGCCTCTGAGGAGTCCAGGTTTCAGGAGGTCTCCATAAGAGGGAGTGGCAAAGCCTGAGCCACGTGAGGCCACTAGCAGGAGCAGAGCCAGGTGCCCTGTCATTAGGTGCATGAACTTTTAAAATTGTCACATCTTCCTGTTGAATTGATCCCTTAATCTTTGCATAGTGTCATTCCTTGTCTCTTTTACCAAGTTTTGTGTTAAAGTCTATTTTGTCTGATATTAAGATGGCTACACCAGGTCTTTTTTGGTTTCGTTAGCATGAAATATCTTTTTTCATTCTTTTACCTTCAGTCTGGGTGAATCTTTGTTGGTGAGATGTGTTTCTTGTAGGTAGCAATTAGAAAGCTTTTTTTTTTTGATAGGTAGAGAGAGAGACAGAGAGAGAGAGAGAGAGAGAGAGAGAGAGAAAGGTCTTCATTCCATTGGTTTACCCCCCCTCAAATGGTTGCCCCGGCGGGTGCACTGTGCCTATCTGAAGCCAAGAGCCAGGTGCTTCCTCCTGGTCTCCCATGCAGGTGCAGGGCCCAAGCACTTGGGCCATCTTCCACTGCCTTCCCGGGCCACAGCAGAGAGCTGGACTGGAAGAGGAGCAACTGGGACAGAATCCTGAGCCCCGACCTGGACTAGAATCCGGGGTGCCAGCACTGCAGGTGGAGGATTAGCCTAGTGAGCCAAGGTGCCAGCCGAAAGCTTTGTTTTTTAATTCATTCATCCAGTCTGTTTCTTTTAACTGGAGTGTTAAGGCCATTTACCTTCAATATGGCTATTGATAAGCAATGAATTTGTCATGCTGTTTTTCCATAAATAGTCATACTTTTTACTTTAGATTTTTTTTTTTTGACAGGCAGAGTGGACAGAGAGAGACAGAGAGAAAGGTCTTCCTTTGCCGTTGGTTCACCCTCCAATGGCCGCCGCGGTAGCGCGCTGCGGCCGGCGCACCGCGCTGATCTGATGGCAGGAGCCAGGTGCTTCTCCTGGTCTCCCATGGGGTGCAGGGCCCAATAGATTTTGTTTTTACTTATACTGGGAGCTCCTTTCTTCACCCTCTTCTGTAGTGATGACCATGTTTTTGTGTTTCTGTGTGCAGCATATCATTAAACATCTTCTGCAGGGCTGGATGGGTGGTGACAAATTCTCAGTTTCTGTTTTCATGGAAGATCTTTATTTTACCTTCATTCATTCATGAGAGCTTTCCAGAGTATAGTATTATTAGTTGGCATTTATTTTATCTTAAGATTTAGAATATATGTTTCCATTCTCTCCTAGCCTCTAGAGTTTCTGATGAGAAGTCTGCTGTGAGTCTAAGTTGAGATCCTCTGAAAGTAATCTGGCATATCTCCCGCGCACATTTTAGAATCTTTTCTTTATGTTTTACTGTGAAGAGTTTGATTACAATATCATATGGTGAAGATTTTTTCTGGTCATGTCTATTTGGAATTCTATGTGCTTCCTGTATTTCAATGCCTCTTCTCCAAATTGGGAAAATTTTCCATTATTTTGATAAAAAGGCTTTCTAATATTTTCTCTCTTCCCATGCCTTCAGGAACTGCTAGAACTCATATGTTGGATCATTTGATAGTGTCCTATAGATTACCAATGGTGTTTTTTTAGTTTTCTGATTTCTTCGTCTTGTGTTTTGTCTGGCTGTATAATTTCCTGTGCTTGTTTTCTAAGTCATATATTCTTTCTTCTGCTTCACTGATTCTCTTGTAAAGGCTTTCCACTATATTTCTTATTTGTTCTACTTCATTCTTCATTTCCAAGATTTTGTTTTGATTTCTCTTTAGGATTTCAATTTTGTGGGAGAAATTTCTTTTCATTTCATGTGTGGATTTCATCAGTTCATGCATTGCTTATTATAACTTCTAAGTAATATTATGGCCAGTTTTTTGAATTCGATTTCTGGCATTTCTTCAATTTCATCATCTTCACAATCTGGTATTGAGGTATTGTATTCTTTTGGGGATGTCATGTTGTCTTCCTAGTTCTTGTTGCTTGGATTGGTGAATTTGATTTTCATCATTTGTTTTGGATACTCGTTGGTTTCTTGGTTTCTTCTTCGATTTTTTTGCTGTGACAGCTTTTATCTTTGGAATATGTTTGATTGGATTACTGGAGTGTCTGCTTTCAGGAAATAACTGGAAGTGGTGGGTGAGAGTGGCCAGGGAGCTCTGTTCAGTGCTCCAGGGTGAAAGGTGTCTGAGGTGACACACCCAGATTTGGCATGGTAAATCTCCTTTTTATTTTTTAATCAGAGGGGAGGTTTCTTCTTGTCTGTTGGTGTAGACTCACCTGAGCCTCTCTCCTCAAAGGAGACCAGTGCCTGGGTGCTAGCCCCAATGATTATATTATTCATTTGCTCTTCCACAAGGACCATACAAAGGATCTGTGTAGTCCTCAGTATAAGCTCAGATTCCCCAGCAATATCTCGCCAGATAACCAAGGAGCCCTAATAGTGTGTAGACTCCCACAGTGACTTCCCAATGTCCTAGTCACATGGAGTCCTCCCAAATAGCCTCAATGTTTTCACAGTCTTAGCACAAAGCCTCCCAGAGTCACAAGTACCCAGACCCAGTCTGTTTTCCCTACCAGATCCAGGAGTCTCTCCTTTTCTCATTGCTGGGCTTGGACAGGAGCTGTCAAAGCTGTTAAGTATGTCCAAAATGGCTCCTTCTCTCTGTCAGGTTGTTACAGGGCACCTTTGCAAGATGATCGGGGAGAGTGAAAATGTGTCCGCTCTTTTTTTTAAAGATATATTTTTTTTATTTGGAAGGCAGAGTTAGAGAGAGGCAGAGACAGAAAAAGAGAGAGAGGTCTTCCATCTGCTGGTTTACTCCCCAGATGGCCACAATGGCTGGAGCTATGCCAATCCAAAGCCAGGAGGCAGGAAGTTCTTCCTGGTCTCCCACATGAGTGCAGGAGAGCAAGGTCTTGGGGCTATCTTCTACTGTTTTCCCAGGCCATAGCTGAGAGCTGGATAGGAAGTGGAATAGCTGGGATTCAAACTGGCACACATATGGCATGCTGACACTGCAGGGGGTGGCTTTACCCACTATGCTACACTGCAGGCACATCCCTCTGTTTGTTTCCTCCTCTAGTTCAGCTGTTACACTGTCCCCCATGTGGTTCAAAGCCAGTTTCCCAGTTTCCCTGAAAGCTCTTGCTGTAGTTTTTTTGCCAGTGGCTTGGGCTACTGCAACCAAAGCTGGTGTGAAGCTATCAGCTGGTGGGGTTATAAGTTATACCCGTTCTTCACTTCCACTTAGGTTCACTGTGTTCCTCCAGTTTACATAGTTACCTCTTCTATTTTCTCCCTAAATCTGCCCTGAGACTGCTCTCTGCATTTTTTTAAATATATCTTCTCCTGGACTAGAGCAGCAAGCTTCCTCCCTACTCTGCCATCTTAATCCAATCCAGGATACAATTTTAAAACCAGTTATGAATTTTATAAATATTTCTCCTTGCTTGTGGCTTATAATTACATTTTTCCAACAATCTTCTTTGAAGAGAATAAGTTTAATATTACATTAATAATCCAACTTACTGTTTTTCATTGATTTGTCCATTCTGGTACTTAAAAAGTTTAGTGCAATGCAAAGTCACAGATTTTTTTCTTACAATAAATTTTTGATTACTATAGTTTTGGCTCTATAAGTGTTTAATACATTTTAAAGTTAAATTTTTAATGTAGCATGAAGTAGCTTTTGAGGAGATTCTTTGTTTTTCTTTCACTTATGAATATCTAATTATCCAACACTATTCATTGAAAAGATGATAGTCTTTCCCCACTGAGATAGTTTAAGATCTTTGTCAAACATCCATCGACCTTATTGGTATATGTCTATATCTGGGTACTGATAATCTTCTCTGTACCACTAATATTCGTATATGCCAATGTCTTACTTGTATTTGGTTAATGCAGTATCATAGTAAATGTTGCAATTAGTTGGTGTGTGTCCTCTGGCTTTATTCTTTCTTTTCATAATTGCTTTGCACCTTTATAATAATAAAAATAACAAATACTTAACTGCTAAAGATTTTATTGGATACATTGTTTACATTTGTTCATTTAGTTCTCACAACGCCCTTATCAAATAGATAAATTATTCCCATTTTTCAAATGAAGTATTTGAGACTTCAAGAGGTTGTTAAATTGACTAAGATCACGTTTATTTGGTAATTAGTATGTCCAGAGTTTGAATACAAGTCTGGATATCTAGAGGATAAGTAGTCATGTAGTAGCTGTATTTAATCTAATTGTTAATTTTCCCAAATTATTCATCCATCATTAGACTGTCAGCATAGGAACAGTACTTTATCTCATATTTTGTAGAAGCTAAGTGAATATTTTGATTGACTAATTATCCTACAATATGTAGAACAGGGCGCCATGCCCAGATATGAGACCTTTGGATTGAATTAGTTTGGAGGAGGTGCCCTGTTCTGATGTTTTGGGATAGAATCAGACCACCTCAATATTGCCATTCTTCTGCAGTCCTTGACACTCCGAAACCTGGGCTGCGATGGGAGGCTTTGAAGCAGAGCTGAAAGGGCAGTAATGAAACTTAATGCTAATAAAGTCCTGGGCCAGGGGCGTTTTTGCCCTAGCAGAGTGTGATCTATATTTTCAGTAGCCTCCAATGCCCTTTTCAGCAATCTCTTTACAGCTCATTGGTGGGTAATAAGTCTTGACCAGTATTGGTCTTTGACATAGGTAGTAAAATACAATCTAAAAAGCACCCAATGGAGTATAAAAGTCAGCATCAGGACAGTGCAGATGATTTCTGATGTAATATCTTTCCCATCTTGGGTCACCAGGTACAAGGTCCAGGGGCAGGCATTCTTGTTCACCAAGCTACATTATTAGTTGAAAAAATCAGATTCTATTTCCTGGGTATGGAAGCTTACAAATAACCCTTTTTATAAAGTGAGATTTTTAGTAATCATATGCAAAATAAATAAAATTATTCAATTCTTGTTCACAATGGCAATTTATAGATAGTTTTGAAATTAACAGAAGGAAATTGACACAGATGATGATGGATTGGGAAAAATATAATTTAAAGAGATACCAAGCTACCTTGGATGTTAGGCTAAGGACTGAAGAACAAGGAGGGAGCATAGTACTGCTCTACAAATATATGGAACAGTCCTTTTAGTTTGTTGAATAGTCTCCTTTCAAAATTCATGTACACCTGGAACTTCAGCATATGAATTTATTTGGATATAGTCTTTGAAGATATAATTAGTTAAGATGAAGGTGAGCCCACAAAGACACACACAGGGAAGAAGGCCATGTGAAGACTGAAACAGAGATTGGAGTGACAGTTAAAAGCTATAAGGAATGATTGCTGGGATTGCAGATGAATGATTGCAGAAATTAGGAAGAAGAAAGAAATATTCTTCCCTCCAGGCTTGAGAGGGAGCATGGCCCTGCTGACACCTGTATTTTAGCCTTCTATCATTCAGAACTGTGATGTAAGAAGTTTCTTTTTTTTTAATGCTATCCAGTGTATAGTAATTTAGTTTGACAGCCTGAGAAGTTAATACAGTTTTAAAATAGAAATGCAAGAACTTTCTCTAATATTCTAAATTTAAGGACAAGAGAAGAAAAGGAAGATTCTTAGTCAACTTGGTAAAATAGACTCGTGGAGGAATGAAATGAGCTGCCTCCTGAAGATGTGAAGTAAAGATTGTCCATCTACACGGAATGTGGTAGCAAAACAATCCATACAGCTGGTTGGATTTTGGAATGGATGGGCTTACAGAATATTTCTAGTATAAACATTTTATGATATATGTATAGTCTCCTTAAGTTTACTTTCAAAAGTATAAACTACAATTTTCCAAACCTAATTATATAATTATCAGAAATTCTTGACTAGATAACTATATTAGTCTGGAGTTCCCTGATATAAGCAAGAAAACAATTTTCCTTCTTTGGAGAAGCATATAAAATTACCTAACTGTGACCAGCCAGTTCTTTTGCAAAAAAGTAAAGAAAGATACCCTATATCCTTATAAAGAAAACCTTTTGTCTAGAATTTATGTGGTTCTTTTTTTTGTTTGTTTTTACATGTTTCTATGAAAGAGTATGTAAAAATTGTCCCACTCCCATTAAATGAGACATGAATGTTGTGATTATATTATTATTGACCCTACTTGTGATGGATTTAATATTGACCTTAATTTTTACCCCTGTCTGTATCTAAATCCTTAGCTAAGTATCTTTGGGATTTCTTCCTGAGTAAGTCAAGTGAATGTGATCTTAAGGTTGTGACATATTTTAATCAATAAGACTTTAGCATATTGATATTAGAAGAGACCTGAAACACCATATGCTTGGATGGATGGGTGTCCACTTGTGTTTCTGATTCTTTGTTGAGAAGGACAAGAATTGGCTTTATTTATCTAATGTTCCAAGGAGGAACAGATAAGTACATCTCAGCATGGAGCCTAGACTGATTGAGCCCAACTGGGCCACAACAATACCAGACAATATATATATATGTACAATGAGAGTAAATGGTGATTCTTTTATGCCATACAGTTTTGTTTTCATTTTTAAAAATATTTTAAAATTTTAATTTTTAACAATTTTAACATTTTGTCATATTTATTTCATACATAAATATTGTATACGTACACATATGTAGTATTTTTTAAAACAAAATTTTCTTATCACAAAATGTGGGATTTATGGCAATTTTAAAGTGGAGAAGAGGGTATATTGTCATGGATGTGGTATAATTTAAATGCCTTGTTTGCAAATACTTTTCTCATTTCATTTTCTCTTCACCTTATTTTTTCTTTTGCTGGGCAGAGGCTTCCATTTGCCTATTTTTGCTCTTATTGCCTATGTCTTAAGGGTCTTAACCAAAACATCTTTGCCTACACAAATGTCTTTCAGAATTTCCTCTGTTTAACTCTAGTAGTTTGATAGTTTCAGGTCTTAAGTTTAGATCTTTGATCTATTTTGAGTTGACTTTTAGACTTTTAGTTGACTTTTAGTCAATTTTTATATAGTTGACTTTTAGGTATAAGGTCAGGGCTCTTGTTTTGAACTTCTACATGTGGAAATTCAGTTTTCCCTACATTGTTTGTTGATGAGACTGTCCTTTCTCTATGGAATGATTACCTGGCAAGGCAGACTTCATCAAAATACTGAGAAAATAAGCTGGATGTTATCATGATTCCATTATCATCTCTTTCCCCCACAAACACATAGTAGAGGGGATAAGACTTCATTTTCCTGCCTTACCTCACTTGAACTCAAATGCCCATAGACAGCTTAGTTGTGGTCTGTAGTACAAACTTTCTATTCACTTCAAATATGTTTTGCCCTGGTAGTTGTCTGATTGATATCCTTTCTCACTTCCTCCTTGTTATGAAAATCTCAACACAATCTGGAGGTGACAATATACCAACTAATTCCCTTGTGATTCAGTTCTGTAAAAGAGCTAACTTTTGATCAGAGAAATGAAAGCCATCTGTTGAAGACAGATGAATAGAACAATAGCAGAAGCCTGATTCTCTGATGGCTTTGTGAATTTTGACCTCTTGTTTCATGAATGACAGTCTGGTTATGTTATTGTTGTTAAGTTTCTGTTACATTCAGGTATGCACACTTAACTAACAGAATTTGATGTTACATAGGAGTCAAAATGTTATGTAAGTCAGACTTGGAAAGACAAATATTCTCTTTCATATATGAAGGCTTTTAAAAAGTGGATTTGAATGTAGAACAGTGTTTACTAGGGACTGGGAGGTAGAGGGAAGTCAAAGAACGAGCACTGGAACATGGAACACAGATAGAAAGGATCAGGTCTGTGGTTCTACAGCACTATGGGACAACCACAGTTTAAAATGGACTATTCCATATTTTATGAGTAAACAGAAGAGAGAACCTCGAGTTTTGAAACATTACATAGTGATAAGGAGATGGCAACATTGGTTACTTTAATTTGATCAGTGTACATGGTATATGTGTATTGGAAACACATTGTTCTACAAATTTGTATAATTATTACATGTTAATCAATAATTTAAAAATTGAGATTGCAATGCTCACTACTCTGATTTGATCATTACATATTACATGCATGTTTCAAATTATCTACCATATCCTATAAATATATATGTATAATTAAAATAATAATTATACTAAAGAAAAAAAGCAGAGTGTGGGATATACATGGGGTGAATTGGCTAGGTAATATTTGGGTGGTGAGTAACACAGACATTGGAAACTGGTGACCTTTTTTATGGACATATTTTATTTTGTGTTATCTTAGCCCTTTCTGCATATTCAATGGACAGTTTTTAATTGAAATTTATTCAATTCACTTAATTGACATTTATTTTAATTAACTTTCAAAAAATTATACATATTAATGGAATACCATGTCATATTTTGATGCATGCATATGAGGAATTTTCAGTAAGTTCATGGACAATGTGTGTTATTAAAATGTCCTCAGGTTAAAAGAGAACACTTAGGTAAGATTTTGGCCACACATAGCATACAATTTATTATATTTTATATAAAACCAGACTTGACTATGTCTAACTCTTGTGGCTACACCTGAGCTTTGAACTCAGCCAGTAAGAAGAAAATTACAAGAGCTCTGAAGCCCAGAGAATGGAGTGAGTCACATTTTTTTTTCTGATTCCTGTCTTAAATGTCATATTGGAGTTTGATATACTAGAAGTTTCCTTCTCAGAGTTTAGAACCAGCACAACGGAATGGAATCTTGTTGGATTAACTAAGCACATACTAGAGTCTTCTTTATCCCTGTCCAACAGGGCTATCTTTTTTATTAAGTGTGAGGGTACTTGTTGTTATCTGATTACTTCCACCATTGAACAGTATGATATGTAGGAAACAGAAGCTAGTCTGTTAATCATATAGATCAGGAGACACAAGGAGACACATCCTATTCAGATAGAGAAGAATACACATCATCCAGAGATCTGGAATTTGGATAGGATTAAGCAGAGGAATGAGACTTTAGGATCATCTCTTTTGGCAGGGTATGTGTTTATTCAGAGACAGACTATGTCAGACATCACTACTTTTTAACCCAATATTTAGATTTTTATTTCTTGCCAAAACTTCCCTAAGTTTTGGAGATAGTGAAAGACCAGTTTAAAATGGAAAATTTGCTGCTTCAGTTTCGCTTGCAGTTGTGTATGACCCTATACCCCTTTAAAGCCTCTAAGATGGGCTAACTGGGTGGAGATTCCCAGAGAGCTATTATTTTCTTCAGAAAAATGAGCACCCTGGTTGTCACACACATTTCACTTTCCACCCATATCCCGAATGCCCCTCCTGGAACACAAGTGCAACCACTTGTCAGGTTAGAAATACAAACTCCTAAATGATTAAGAAATTTATGTCAGCGTTCTTTTATGTGGCAGTTAAAGTTTATTATCCTGAGAGAAGCATATTATAGATATTCAGACAAAAACCAATTCGACACAAGGAAAATTTAAATACCTCTTAGCAATGTCATTTTTAGGGAATAATGAAACAGTAGAAAATAAAACAAAAACAATACACAGCCCCTTCCAACTAATATCCCTGTTGAGATGTTCTGAATAGCCACAGGTTGCTGTAAAAGGATTTGAGTAAGATATCCTTCAAGGCTAGGATTGAAGTCTCCACATTTTGCCTGGTCACACAACCAGTCTCTTATTTGCTGAGTCCTGCCCAGAAGTCATGTCTTCCAATGCAGAGAAAGGAAATGGCCTCCAGGCTGCAGTTCAGAGCCATTCCAAATCGACTGGTCTTCCCTCATTACCCAGTATGTGGGGCATGTCTGAATTGGATCCAAAGGCCAGAGAAGGGGCTTTCTTTCTGGAGGGAGCAAACCAGATAGCCATACAAATCAGACAGCATTATCAGCACAATATGAAAAAGAATATGCCTGCATTCTGGATTTTAGAAACCCAAAGGCTTTAACATATAGCAGACTCAGCCTACAATTCCAGATCTCATCCTAATCTTTTTAAGCCTTTTCTAGGGGTACATGGCTGATAACAAATTGTGATGACTGATCTTCTGGTATAGACAAAACATTTTGGGCAGTTTCATTGTTAGAAAATCTCCGAAGGGCTTTTTCTATGGGGCAAGCTACAAACCATTGCTTTCTGCAAACCTATAAAAGACAAGTTCCGGCATCTATGACAAATGACAGAATGGGAACTCTCATAGAAAAAGTGCTCTCACTCATGAAATGCTTCCATAGAAACTCATAGGAACCAGTGTAACTGGCTGGAGTTGTGGCTGGCAATTCTTGCTTTTCAAAGGGTACCCTAGAAAACAAGTAAAGATTCAAGTAAAGGCAAATCAAATTTCACAGATGAGGATGCTTATATAGTTTGCTGAAATGGGCCTTCAGCAAACCATTGCTCTCCTGACTTCCCTAGATGGGACAGCTGTGTGGAGGCTGATATGATGTCACATACTCTTATGTTCTTATATGTCTCTTAATACTGTTTGATTTCACAGGACAAATGAAAGCATGGTTATTCTGACAGCTCCATCACTTTTATTCACTACATTAAAAAGATGTATCAGATATGCTTCCATGATTCTTAATTTGCATTCAAATAAATTTGGCATTTTCTGTAAACAGAAAATGGACTGGCACTGAAACTTGGAGGTGTGGTAAAGGCTAGGAGTCAAAATCTTACATATATTTTCACATGTTAGAGCACCTAGATGATGTAACCAACACACAACTCCTTTAGCTTTTCAGGCTACATGAAAACCAATCACTGTGGGTTGGTCTGCAAGTCTATCTCATCTATTAAATGATAGGAGATACTCTATTCACCAAATCAAGGAAAAGTTCCATTCACTAGATTGAATTTATACAAATTATGTAAATTAAGTAAAACTTCTCAAGTTCAACAAATGTGAGAAATAAGAGGAATGGACCTCCACCTGCTTGGCTATTTCTTGTCCATTAAAGGAGTTCTAAGATTCTGCAACATATATCAGTGTTCCAAAAATTATGATTTAGAAACTACTGATTTAACTATACTCCCATTTTACTGAGGAAGCAGCTGAGGTACACAGATACACAACATTTTGTTTGTGCCTATAACTATTTCAGGTACATATTGTCTGTCAGTAAAAACACTGTGTGCTTTTAAGAACCATATGGCTTTATTAGTAAGTGCTTTTGTTCGAGCAGTGAAGAGGCCTGAAGAGGAAGAAAGAGAATTAGTTAACTTGTTAGAAGCAGCTCATCAGGAAAGAAGGGGGCATTATTTGGGACTGGGAAGGAATCTGGGGCATTAGTGTTTTTGAGCAGAAATAGTGTGATATCCTGGTATACTAGGAAATGGGACATCAGCATGGAGCTCTGGTAGCCAGCAGGAGACAGCATTGTGACACCACTCTTGTGTCAGTCCAGAGCATCAGGACCTGACAGATAGTGGAACAAGCTGGGAACAGAATTCCCAAAGAACAGAAAGGGCACTCATGATGCCAAGACTTAAGAACTGGAGCCCTTTCTATTTCATCTAAATGCCTGGGTGCATATATAAGCTAAGAGGTGATAACTCCCAAAATGACAGAGATAAAACTTTCTTCAATCATGACTAGAGAGATTTCATGGATGGATTGATTCAAACAAGAATGTAGGGCAGGTTCATAGACCAGGACAGTGCGAGTACAAGAGAACTGTACCTGATCGCACTGAGGAAGTTTCCTTCTTTTAGGGTATTAGAATTTTGCATGTCAGCACTGGTTTTCTTAGGTGTTCATCTCTGAACCTGCTTGTCTAGCATGCTTTATCCAGTGGATGTTTTCTGGGCACTCTTTTTTTTTTGGACAGGCAGAGTGGACAGTGAGAGTTTCTGAGCACTCTTGAGGGTAATGCCAGTCATTTCTGCCTCTGGTCTCAGGGGGCTTTGTTTGGGCTCTCTCCCACCAAAGGCAGATACATTTTTTTGTAGAAGAGTCATGTAGGAAAGATTTTTGAAAGGAAAATCTGTGCCTCCATGATGGATCACAGTGAGACAAAATGGATTTGTCTGCAGCATTTCTGTTAAACAATAGGAGATAAAGGATGTGTATTTCATCTTCTCTAGATATTCAGAAACTCAGTGTTTAATGACACAGACAAATTCTGGGGACAGGAGGAATGGCAACAAAGCAAAGCCAGAGAAGCAAAGAACATTTAGTGGAAGTCATTTATTTTGGAAGCATTGAAGGCGTTTGTCTCCATCCAGCTATGTATCTATTGATCTGTTTTTCTATTGGGAGAAAAGAAAGGAAATAATCCTTGACTGAAGAAGAAAGAGATCCCATATGCACAAAAGATCTTACCTGCTCTGGCAGGTGTGCTGGCCTGTGGCTTTCTCCAGCAGCTTTGGAAGCTGAATCATCGGCGGAGGTGGGAATGCTCCTGTACTTCAGGCTATTTTTTGAAGCTCAGATTGTCATTGTGCAAACAAAGCAAGTCAGAGATCCCTCACCCCGGCAAGATTTTGCAGTATGCTTACCTGTGTTGAAAGTCCAATGTTCTTTTCAATGCTGTTATGCATTTGTCTCCTATACCACTTCCTTACTATCTTTCAGGTCAATAAAAACATTCTGAAATATTATAAATACACGAAAAATACAGAAATAAATAAAATGAACTGAATTTACTCTCCTCTGCTTTTACATGTTTCCTTTATTTTATTTTAAATAATGTAACTTTCCTTGATTTTAAATAATATTTAAAACAGGTGTTCATTGTATTTTCCTCTCTTCTCCTATTTCCTTCTCATTTTCCTTTCCTGTAGGTGATTCTTGATTTGTTGACTATTCATGCATGCATTTTTAACATTTTGTCTACACACACACACACGCACACACACACATATATATATACAGACAGACAAATAGTATAAATGCTTAAAATTCTGGGACATGGGCCAATGCTGAGGTGCCTTTGCCTGTGGCACCCTCATGCAATATAGGCACCCGTTCATGTTCAGGCTGCTCCTCTTCTGATCCAGCTCTCTGTTATGGCCTGGGAAAGTGGTAGAAAATGGCCCAAGAGCTTCAGCCCTTGCACCCACATGGGAGACCCAGAAGAAGCTCCTTGCTTCTGGTTTTGGATAGTCCCATTTCAGGCTGTTATGGTCATTTGGGGAGTGAATCAGTGGGTGGATGACCTTGCTCTCTGTCTCTCCCTGTCTCTGTAATTATTTCCAATAAATAAATAAAATAGTAAAATAAGGAGTAAAATAATACTCTGGATTGTGTTATGTGCCACTCTGTAACTTACAGTTTTTGATGAATATACTTTTGATAGTTGGTTATTATAAATTATATATAATATTTGAATAGCTTTGCTATATGAGAGCATCATATGGAAATAGACAAAAATAAAAGTTGATTTTAGCGCAAAAAATTTTGAAATCATGCAAATGAGGGGTTCTTAAAAATGCATGAGAATTTATATTATAAATAAGCTATGCATTGAATTAAAATAAAATTTTGCTCCAGAGTAAACTTACTTTAAATTCAATTTCCATGAACTTTAACAAAAAGGTTTACTAATTATTTTTTGCTTATTTGAAATGCGGAAGAGAGGGGGAAACAGAAAGAGAGAGAGAGATAGCCCCTTGTGGGCTTACTTCTCAAATGGCCACAATGGCCAAGGCTGGGCCAAGCCAAAGTCAGGAAATCCATCTGTATCTCCCACATAGGTAGCAAGGTCCCAAATTTGTGGGTCATCTTCTGCTGCTTTTCCCAAGCATATTAGCATGGAGCTGGATCAGAAGCAGAACATCCCTTTTTGGAACATAGGGTTCAAGCATTATCTGCTCTGCTTAGGGCTGGGCCAGGAGCCAAGCGCTTCTTCCCGTTTGCCCACATGGTTTTAGGGACCCAAGCACTTGAGCCATTTTCCACTGCTTTCCCTTGTGTATTATCAGGAATCTGGATTGGAGGTAGAGTAGCCAGTACTGGAACCAGCCCCAGTATGGAATGCCAGCATTGCAAGTAGAGGCTTAACTTTGTATGCCACAGCACTAGCCCTAATAAATCTTTTTTGAAAAAGAAAAATGTGTCTTGAACCTAAAATATTGACAATTATGGATAAATTAAAATCTCTACGATTCTATAATTTGAGTGTGTTGGCCACATAAATCTTACAACTCTGTCAAACTCTGCTCTGGGATTGGTATGATGGACTAGCCATGACTCATGGAGCTCATCTGGTCTCCTTCTCTTAAAGTAGTGTGGCATCTCTTAGCTCATGGATCACCATGTCACACTGTTTATCCTCAGCTTCAATTCTCATTTTCTCATTGGTCTCTTTGGAAATAAAGAAAAACATGAGAAAGTGAACTAGACCAAAAATTAGTACTTTTGGAGTGGCAGAACAAAATTTAAGTCACACTTTGGCCAATAATTGTTACCCCTCTGAGCTTGAGAAAGCAAATTAATCTTTGGTTATCTTACTTTCCTCATATAGTAAAAGGGACCAACAATCCCATCTGTGTTATTAGGTTATCATGAGTGTACCTGGTACACTGTTGAGGCTCAAAACATCATATGTTCTCTTCCTTCTTTCCTTTCGAAAAGGCAATTGTATGCCAGAGGCATCATCTCCTCAACCAGCCACGTTGAGGGCTGTAATTGACTGGAAGACTCCTGCTAGACAAGTCTTCACTAATTTTTGTGCCTCTTGCACTATCTAGTCTTTTGGGTAAGCGAGGCATTTGTTTCCTTAATTGTTCTATTTCCTGAGATTTCTCTTCAGTCTGGAATTAATAGATAAGTCAGATTCTCTTGTGCCGTGTTCACTTCCTCCTGGATGTCCTTCTGACCCATTATCTTTCTTTCCCGGCACTTGCTCTCTAATTTCGTGTTCCTTTTGAGTGATCTGAGTTCCCTTGAAAATAGCCTCCAAAGCACCATTGCTGAGAACTGAACACGGCTCTCAGCCTTTGGTGAGAAATAAAGATCCAATTGTCACGGGGTGAAAATCCTCTCTCCTGTGGATATATTCTGTACTGTTTTATCTTTTTGTTAAAGGAAAGAATTCACTAAAATAGCAAAAATCCTTGTTTTAAGTAAAAGATTTACTGTGAATGATCAAGGACACGTACATGTTTAGACTCTTTGCAAGTGCAACGTATGCCTGTTGCATTATCTTTCCTAGTGACAATTATATCTAAACTTAATTGTCTAGATGGCTTAGGGCACATTCTGTGACAACAATGTGATTAAAAAATTCAAAATGCCTTATATTTTCCAGGATCCTGAATACTGATGAAAATATGTATTCCAGAGTTGATCTTACCCTTGATTAAATTTACCAACAACATCATTTATTCGTTAATTAAACTCCTGTTTGTTGATTATCTACTTTGAACCAGACACCATGAGAGGTTACAAGGATCCATAAGTCTGCATAAAGAATGATGGTGAGCACTGAATACATTTAATTATAAGTACAAAATTAACCCAAACATAGATACATGAACAGAAAATGAAGTAAATGCCATCCAACAATCTCTTAGTCATTTTTACATAGGTAACAATTATAAGTGGGAGTAAAAGGATATTATTTAAAGCTGACAAGTCAAATAGTAAAAATCTTTGTCATGGGGCTGAGGAATCATTAAAGAAAATATACAAAAAGAACATTAGAACAAAAATATAAGCCTTCATAAAGACCAAAAGAAATAAAATAAAAGCTTAAAAGAAAGAACCAACAGAGTATATAAACAGAGTTAATATAATCAGAAACCAACGACAAATATATTTTAATATCATCTCACTTTTTTAAATTTTGTTTTTGTTTTGTTTTTTGTTTTGTTTTGTTTTTTGACAGGCAGAGTGGATAGTGAGAGAGAGAGACAGAGAGAAAGGTCTTCCTTTTTGCCGTTGGTTCACACTCCAATGGCTGCTGCGGCCAGCGCATCTCACTGATCCGAAGCCAGGAGCCAGGAGCTTCTCCTGGTCTCCCATGCATGTGCAGGGCCCAAAGACTTGGGCCATCCTCCACTGCCTTCCCGGGCCATAGCAGAGAGTTGGCCTGGAAGAGGGGCAACCGGGATAGAATCCGGCACCCCAACTAGGACTAGAACCTGGTGTGCTGGCGCCGCAAGGTGGAGGATTAGCCTGTTAAGCCATGACGCCAGCCGTTTTTATTTTATTTTATTTTATTTTATTTTATTTTATTTTATTTTATAAATTTCCAAAGTACAACTTTTGGATTAAAGTAGCTTCCCCCCCCCCCCATAACTTCCTCCCTCCCACAACCATTCCATCTTCCACTCCCTCTCCCATCCCATTCTTCATCAAGATTCATTTTCAATTATTTTTATATACAGAAGATCAATTTAGTATATACTAAGTAAAGATTTCAACAGTTTGCACCCACACAGAAATGGAAAGTGATAAGTACTGTTTGAGTACTAGTTAGTTAATTCTCATAGTACAACACATTAAGGACAGAGATCCTACATGGGGAGGAAGTGCACAGAGATTCCTGTTGTTGACTTAACAATTGACACTCTTATTTATGACATCAGTAATCACCCCAGGCTCTTGTAATGAGCTGTCAAGGCTATGGAAGCCTCTTAAGTTCACCAACTCCAATCTTATTTAGACAAGGCCATAATCAAAGTGGAAGTTCTCTCCTCCCGTCAGAGAAAGGTACCTCCTTCTTTGATGGCCTGTTCTTTCTGCTGGGATCTCACTCACAGAGATCTTTCCTTTAGGTCATTTTTTTTTTTTTGCCACAGTGTCTTGGCTTTCCATGCCTAAAATACTCTCATGGGCTTTTTAGCCAGATCTGAATGCCTTAAGGGCTGATTCTGAGGCCAGAATGCTGTTTAGGATATCTGCCATTCTATGAGTCTGCTGTGTATCCCACTTCCCATGTTGGATTGTTCTCTCCTTTTTAATCCTATCAGTTAGTATTATCAGACAGAGAGTTCCAACACAGCATCTTTAATACATTGGCTGTGGTGGAATGAGAGGGTCATGCCAAGGTGGCCACTGGTAAGCGAATGTCAGTTACTCAGAAATGGCTTTGAAACCCACCTGGCAATGGAGCCTGCCTGGCAACAGGCTGTGATTCGTTGGGGCATAGACTGCCCCTTGACCAGATTGGCTGGTCTTGGCTATATAAGATGTTGTTCCAACTGTAATAAACGAGTCTGCGGGCTGCTCCCCTCAAGCCTGCTTTCACCCGACTCCCAGGGTCTGTGTGGTGACTCCACGCCTCTTGCCCCCATCACACTGCTCCTCTCAGAAATGAATCCACTGCAACATTGTTGAGAAATCAATGGCAACAATTGGCAATGTTACTTATGCATTCTGTAGCCTTGCTTATATTTTACTTCACAGTTTGAATACCAGACTGTAGTATTAGGCAGGGTTAGTGCTTGCTGATTCTCTTTTACTTTTTTTTTTTTTGAGCTTTCCTTAATTCTTTTCACATGTTAGATTAACAATTATACTCATAACTATTTATTTGTTGACAACATCTTTAAAATCTGATAAGAAACATTTGAATCTAGAATTCTATCTCTAGGAAAGCACTCTACCAAATTTAAAAAGAAAATATAGAAAACACTTTGGACACGCAAAAATGCAGAAAATCTTTCTCCTAGACATCCTCCATTAAAAACTGTAATGTAGTCCATGTTTTGGGGGAAAAAAAAGAAAAGGGAAAATTAATCCCAGCGAAAGAATGACATTACATACCAGAAGCACTGAGGTTACCTTTTTCCCAAAGGACCACAGAGAAATGAGAAAGAAAATATGATAGCCCCTGGATATCAATACTTAGAAAATTTTCCTTAAACCAATAAAATGTTATGGCATAAAACTGCAGTCATGATAGTGAAGAACTGATTTTCTGGTTTTGTTTTGAGTTTTGGCCTCATGTAAATAAGAAGTATGTGAGATTAAACTATAGTCTCATATGAAAACAGAAACAGTATAGCCATTAAGAACATAAATGCAATCACATTGAAATGGGCTGTGCATTGTGCATGAGAGGGGGTAGTAAAGGTAGATTAATTAAAGGTCCTCGTTTTTGGTGACAGGACACCACAGATACTCTCAAGTTGGGAAATGCCAAACAGTTGGCCAAATGTCTTCTCTAAAGTCATAAGGGTGAATTCTTGGAGTAACTGAAAATAGAGTCTTGACAGAGTTATCTCTAAGAACAAACAAAATTGAGGAAAGGAAGATTCTTTCAACTTTATTTCTGTATTACAATTATTTCAATTAGCAAGGTTATACGTTACTTATACTGTCAGAAAAGGGAAACAGATTAGGAAAGGAACTATTATTGATTAATTACATCTATCTAAACACTGAAGAAATTGAACCACTCAGAAATTGAAAATAATAGAGTCAGATACTCATGATATGGAAAGATAACAACTATATATGATTTATTTATTTGAAAGGAATAGTTACAAAGAAAGAGAGAAGAGAGAGAGAGGAGACAGACAGGGAGAGAGAGAGAGTGAGAGAGAGAGAAAGGGAGAGAGTCTCCCATCCTTGGTTCACTCCCAAAATGGCCACAATGGCCAGTGCTGGGCCTGGCCTAAACCAGAAGCCAGGAGCTTCTTCTGGGTCTCCCATGTGGGTGCAGGGGTCTAAGCACTTGAGCCATCTTCAACTGCATACTCAGGCCATTAGTAGAGATCTGGATCAGAAGTGGAGCAGCTGGGACTCGAATCAGCTTTCACATGAGAAGTTGGCTTTGCAGGCAGAAGCTTTACCTGCTGTGCCATAACTCTGGCCCTAATAAACATATTTTTTCTTTGAGCTTTTAAAATATTATTGTAAATCATATAATAAAGGCATTTTGGATAAGAAGAAAATTAAGTTCAAAGGTGAGAACTTCCAAAAAAGTGCTTCTTAGAAAATGAACACTTCAAAATGAATGCAACTGGAACCATTATACTAGTGAAATAAACCAGTCCCCCAAAAACAAATACCATACATTTTCTCTGATCTGTGGTAACTAACAGAGTACTTAAAAGGTAATGTATAGGAATTAAATTGACATTTTGAACTTGGATGATTGTTTACAGCCCTGAAGAGTGTTTTTTTTTTTTTTTTCTCCTTAGGGTTTGTTGAACTCTTTACTTGGTGAAGGGTTAATGTTATGAGTATAAAATACACTGAAAGTAGATTGCTGTAAAAATTAAGAGAGGGATTAGGAGAGAAAGAAAGAGGAAGGGTGGGAGCGTGGGTGGGGGGGAGGGTAGGGTGGGAAGTATTGTGTTCTTAAACCTGCATACATGAAATACGTGAAATCTGTATACCTTAAATAAAACAAAATAAAATAAGAAAATAAGCACTTACCATTCAATCACTTGCATCACTCCTGGCAGGACTGGACCCAGCCCAGGTACAGTTGAGATACTAACAGTAGTTTGCATGGGAATCTGTCTCTCCCTACTCATCACTGTTGACATGTTCATGGTCCCTCTTTTTCTATACATACTCACTGAGTCATTCTGCATGTGCTGAACCTATAGTTATAGCCTAGAGCTCTGCCAGCTTCATACGAATTTGAGTTCTTATCTTGTCAACAACTTGCTGGGTTATCTCAGATCAACCTGTACTCGTGGGAATAATTCAGGTGCTGTTTCAAAATACAGCCTTGGCTAAGTGAATACAGCCCTGTAGGCCTCTATTTCATTGTCTAACAAGCTAGGTATCTAGTATAGAAGACTTCTTCAGGTACCTTTGGCTCCTCCACCCTCTGGCTCCAGGCTCTGTTTTGTGAGTATCCTAAAGGGGCTTTAAGTCTTTAGGGACACAGTATAGAAATGATAGGAAGGTGGGCTAAGAACTTCTATCGTGAGCTCCCCAAATACCATCCAGGTAGAAGAAAAAGACTAGGGTACAGAATATTACAGCCATACCAGGACATTGCCATGAGAAGAAATACTGGCACTCAGCACTTGTTCAAGCCACATTAATCTGACAGCAGATATGAGCTGTTGACTGCCTGCTGAAGTCTTTGCCTGTGTGGCTCGTTGAGTATACAACTGTTCTGACTGAGAGCAATTCAGCACCAGATTTGGCGTCAGGCAGCTATGGAATGTGTAAGTTTTATACAGCCAGCCAAACCTAAAGCCTCATCAACTAATCAGTGAGCGCCATGGGTAGGACACTAAAGTGGAGGAAAGTGCATATAGAAAGAGGAAGGTGAGGAAAGAAAGAAATAAGTTGATATTAAGAGGGGCAAAAGTCACAGGGAAGAGTTCATTTTAGTTAGAAACCAAAGAGACACATTTGGTTCCAATTGCAGGGTCCAGGACCATGGATAGGAAAATGAATTTGTGAGGAAAGGTGACAAGAAGCTTCTGGAAGGTGAGATAGAGAGTTAATGAAGTTGTCTGTAAGTGTGTAATGAACATGATGATCGTAAAATACTTGAAACACCAGCGAAAATGAAAACCCAGGCCTCATGGATTGCACATTAGCATATATGTGCTGGTTGCTTGTGGGTATAGGAGGGGGCAGCAGGGCTCTCAAGGCAGGGGCTTGGCTGATATTTGCTAAAGGCTATGTCTTATGGCAAGAATTGTAGATAGTTAGGTCACATCAGTATTTCAATTGGTAGCTTGGTTTCTATGGTGATTCTGGCAGCCAGAAGCATTCTCTATGTGGAAGGTAGTGCTTCAATGTTAAGCCACTCAGAAAAACGTCATTGGTAGGCATCGATTTATTCTCCTGCTTGGCAGACACTTTTCCTCCTCTGAGCCATCTGTAGGCCATCCACCCCTGCCTTCCCTTCCTCCTTATTCTTGTCATGTAGTTCCAGTAAAAGAGGATGACAGCAATTAAACTCATCTAAGGGCTTGTCTGGTCCAATTTTCAGGTTATGAAATTAAGCTTAAAAGGGATTTTTCCCCAAAGCATTCAGCTAAGTAGTGGCATGGTTTAAGATCATCTGAGTTTCCTTTTTATACTTTAATAATTTTTTAAAAGAATCATTTATTTATTTGAAAGTCAGAGTGATAGAGGGAGTTTGGGAAGAGAGAGAGAGAGACAGAGACAGAGAGAGAGAGTCTTCCATCTACTAGTTAATTCTCACAAATAGATGCAACAGCCAAGACTGGGCTCAGCTGAACATGCCACACGAGTGGCATGGGTCCAGGCATTTGGGCCATCCTCTGCTGCCTTACTAGGCATATTAGTAATAAGCTGGATTTGAAGTGGAAAAGCCAGAACTTGAACTGGCACTTGATATGGGATGCTGGTACTTGGAAATGGCTGCCTAACCTGCTGTGCCACAGTGCTGGTCCAAATGTTCCCTTCTTTTAATTGAATGTTGTTTGCTGTTCATGCTACAATGCTGCTATGGTTTGAATGTGTCCCTCAAAGTTCATGTGTCAGAAAATTAGTCCAACTTAATTGCAAGAGTGTGCAGAAGTGAGGTTTCCAAGAGGTGATTAGGTCATGAGGTCTCTGCCGTCCTGGATGGATTAATACAATTATTATGGCAATGTACAATGTATTAATTACTGTAGGAGAGAATTTCTGAAAAAAGGATGAGTGTGGCTTCCTTCCCTTCTCTCTCTTATGTTCACTGTCTTCTCTTACCCTTCAGCTTTCTGCCATGGGATGATACAGCAAGAAGGCCCTTGCCAGATGTGGGCACCTGGGACTTTGGCATTCCAGCCACGAGAATTGCAGGAAATGAATCTTTGCTCTCAAAAATTACTCAGGCTCGGGTATTCTATGGTAGCAGCACAAAACAGACTGATATACTTGCTTTAAAAATTAGATGTATTTCAAACATCATCTATATTCCTCTAATGATGTTTCCTCGTCCTTTGGAATTTTTGTTTATTTAGTAGCTTTGATTTTTCAGTTAATAAATAGTTGAATGACTACTATATGTCCTTATTAAACTTGTATTAAAGAACAAACCAACAATAGCAACAAACAACTATGGAGTGTAATGTCAGGTAGGGTTAGGAACTATTTCACTTTGGATTCCCAGGGAAACCAATTAATCAGTTCTTTTGCAGATTTGGAAATCTGCATTTGTCACAACATTTCAGAAGATTCTGATGAAGAAGGTACATAGAGCTTCTTTTGAGAGAATGATGAAACAGATCACAGAAGTTATGGTAAAAGGCATAAACAGAATTCCCTTTCTGATGAACTCTTGATGAAAGACATGCTTGACTTTAGGGATAATATCAATCTGCAGGACTGGAAGAAAATTAGTTTGGGGGTTACATGAGCAGCAGAACACAATTTTGACTTTAACAGATATTGTAAAATTCTCCATGCATCGCTATCACATTTAATGTCAGTTTTGCTTTCTAAGTTCAAAAGACTAATCTAAAGATGCCCAGGAATTATTTTTAAGATTATTTATTTATTTGAAAGGCAGAGAATCAGAGAGAGAAAGAGATGGAGAGATGAGAGAAAGTGAAAGAGAAATCTTCCATCCAATGATTCACCCCTCGAATAGCCACAATCGTCAGCACTGATCCAGGCTAAAACCAGGAGTCAGAAACTCATCCAAGTATCTCACATGGGTGGCAAGGACCCAAGGACTTGGGCTGTCATCTGCTGCCTTGCAGGATACACATTATCAGAAAGCTGGATCAGAAGAGCAGCCCGAATTCAAAGCAGAATTGCAATTTCAGATGCGAGCTCTGCAAGCACTAGTGTATCCACACCCTCAGAAATGTTTGCAATAAAGCAATCACGAGCACTCCCTTTCACCAGCCTGAGAGACCCCTTCTTTCTATGCATCTGTTGAGTGACTCCATTACTTTTAAGTTAACTCAGTGATTCCCAACCCTGGCTACACGAATTTAGATGCCTGAGCCCCACCTTCCACCATTCTGACTTAATTCATAGTTTGTAGACCAAGCATGACTCATTTTCTAATTCTTCCCACCCTCAAAGTGATAATGAGGTGCATTTAGGTGGAGGGTTATATCTCTAACTAAATTGTATAAAGAGCTTGTAGTTTCTTCTTAATTCTTGCAAAAAAAGTAAAAAAAACAACAACAACAACAACAACAAAAAAAAAAACCATGCTATGTACAAGTAGGTACAGCTAGTGGGAATTGTTGTGAAAAGCTTCCTCGGAGTATTGAGGAGGATGTTAGCAGAAAACCAGGGGAGACACTACTCATTTTCTTTCTCCTCTGATCGTGGAGTTTGGGAAGCAAATTTGCTAAATACCTCTTCAATGCAGAGTTGCCAGTGCTACAATACTTTATGTTTTTGTTGCATTTTAAACAAATATCCATCTTTTTCTGGCAAATAGAACCTGCCTGCCTTTTCAAAAGAAATATCCTGAAGTCACCAAATGTGCAGCTCACTCCTTATGTTCCATTTAACATTCTAACCCCTTCTCTCCACCTGCCAGCTGAAGGCTGTACAGACTTAATTCCCCTCTGTCTTGGATTACTCTATCCACTCTCCTCTCTCCCTTTCACCTTTCACTTCTTTCTACAGTGACAAGAGGTCATTTTCCTCTGGAATCTCTTAAAAGTGTATTTTTGACCCTGATAAACTGAAAAGGATGAGAATGAAACTGGAAGTGGGATGGGTTGAAGTGAGTGCAAGTGCTCTTTGGGGCTGATATGTTAGAGTAGAACCGAAATTTCAGATGCTGTGTTGCTGCGAGGCATGTGCACCCTGACAGAATCCTCTAGTTTGCACCTGAAATGACAATCTCTTTAATGGTTACTAAATGAATAGTTATCAGTAATGAGGAGTTGCTTAGAAAATCTGTAGAGAAAAGCCAGATGATGGTACTGATGCAGATCATATTGAGAAGAGAACTTAACACAGGAGAAGTACCTACATGAGTAGGGTTCTGTGAGGCATGGCATATGGCTATTTCTCCACTTTAAAAGTGTTCTTTAATAATCTTACTTTGTTGTTTCAAAAATTAAATGAAAGAGATACATTATTTCCTCAATGTTCGGAGAGTCAGTTGCTTCAAATCTGTATGTACTGAAGTTGTCCAAGTGTTCAGTCATATCTAAACAATTTCCCTTCTCCTCTGTAGATGTGGTGCACAACAAGGCTATGGCTTACATCCCTACCCCTCTCCTCAGATTGCATCTACTGAACCATAATTATTCACCCAGTGACAGCACCAGCAGAAGGAAACTTGATCCACGGCTCAGGGAGATAATTTTGCCCCATGCTGGCATCGCTCAGATAGAGTGGTCATAACACTTGACCTTACAGTCTTATCTTACTTTTATGTTACTCAACTTTCTTCCCAAAATGGTGTAAGTGAAAAATATCTCCCTGAGTTGTAAGAGCCAATCCAGCTATTGATATTGCTGTTTACCAATTTATGCATTTATTGTCTTCATTCCACAAAGATTGTGTGTGAGTGTATGTGTGTGTGCATGTGCACACAGGGAGAGGACTGAAATAATCACCCTCCTTTTTATCTCATGGCACACAAAAATCATTATGTCTTCTACCCTGTATGTGTAAAGTATACACACATACAAATAATTGTATATTTACATATATAGCTCTGTTTCACTGTGTATTTACCTAGCTACATGTAATTTCATTCTCATTTTCTCTCCCATTCATATAATCTTGAATTGTGTGTATTCTTGTAAAAGATATCCTGTTTTAATATGTTCATTTATGTTACAAGTGACATTTTATATAAATCTTATTCTTTCTTTTTAAATTCAGCACAAAAATTAATTTAGAACTTTCTGTGTTTATACATAGAGTTTATCTCTTTTAATCAGTACATGTTTTATCATGGTGTCTATTCACATTTCCCAGTCCATATATTGATGCTGAATACATAGTCTGCCTCACCCCCACCACTCAAAGCACCAGAGTGAAAAGCGTCACACATATCTGTTTATGGTTCTGTGTGAGTTAAGATGTTGATGGTCAGTTACACATATGAGAGTGCTTCAAAAATTTCCTTGAAATATTGAATTAAAAGATAGTTAATTTAGTACAAAATTTTGAAACACTTGCATTGTTTTTTCATAATACACATTTAATGAAATTTTTGAAGATCCCTTGTATTCATGGTAGAGATCACACTTTCAAATGCCAATTTCTTTTGGTTTATGTGAATTCCCAGGTGTGGCATGGCTGGATCATAATCATATTTCTGAGGTATCTCCATACTGTCTTCCACAGTGGCTTCACAATTTTACCTTCCCACCAACAGAGGATTAGGGTACCTTTCCCCCCACATCCTCACCAGCATTTGCTGTTCATTGATTTCTGTAAGAGAGCCATTCTAACTGGGGAGGAGTGAAACCTCTCACTGTCATGGGGTTCATAGGGTTCACTCTACCCTGTTAGCCTGTCCCATTTACAGAGAGGCTGGGATGTTCCCAGAACCAGCTGGCTCTGGGTGCTCTGTCTAGGTGATTTGATCTCAGATACCTTGAGCCTGTTGTATTTTGAGAGGCTGGGGACACCTCATAGTTTCATTGGATGCCTGGCCCCCTGCCAATCCTTCCAGCCAGACTCAAAGCCAGTGGGGAGCATGAAGTTTTCCCTCTAGTGAAGACCTGGGATTGCATGCATTTACAATCCCTTCCAGCGGCAGCCCTACTCATTTCACGATTGTGCTTCGCACATACAGGTGTCTATGCCTGTACTAATACTGGCATTGCTCCTTCTCCCCATCATTTCTGGGTTCCTGTACCAGATCTGCTGCCTTTGCCTCTGCTGACATTATGGTGACTGTCGCGGCCAGTTGCTGGGTGTGCACCCAAGACCTATAACAGCTATGACCTACTTATGTCCAATATGGTACCCCCCACCTCTCAGCCAGTTACAACTTCCACACATATCCACACTGTCTCTCTCCCTTCCGCAGAATCTGCGCTGCAGTTTTCCCTCCAACTCTCCCCTAACATTGTACTTTTTCTACTTTTTTTTTTTTTTTTTTTTTTTTTACTATTTAGTCTGGAGCAGACCACCTTGCCATTCCACCACCTTGGAATCTCCAGAATTCTTTCAGTTATCACTTTACGTATTTTGAAACTATATTGTTGACTGCATAATGTCGATTGAACTTTATTTTATTTATTCATTATTTATGTATAATGTGTTATTCAGTCTTACAACTATTGTTTTCCATTACTTTTTTGTTAGATATTGAGAGTATTTTTTTTTTAGATTTATTTTATTTATTTGGAAGACAGAGTTACAGAGAGAGGTAGAGTGTTAGTAAGAGACAGAAAGAGAGAGAGAGGACTTCCAGCCACTGGTTCACTCCACAGATGTTCGTAATGGCCAGCACTGAGCTGATCTGAAGCAGGAGCCAGGAGCTTCTTGCAGGTCTCTGATGTAGGTGCAGGGGCCCAAGGACTTGAGCCATCTTCTACTGCTTTCCCAGGCCACAGCAGAGACCCGGATCAGCAGTGAAACAGCCAGGACTCAAACTGGCACTCATATGGGATGCTGGTGCTGCAGGCTGGGGTTTTAACCTGCTGCGCCACAGTGCCAGCCCCGAGACTACTTTTTTATCATAATTTTCAACTACATCTTTTTCTACTCTTTTATCCTCTTTTGTTCTCCTTTTCATGGATGAAACATGTTTTATTCTTCTTGTATGTGAGATGAACTCCTAACTTTCTTGAGATTTTAGTACATTTGTCATGCCTCCAGAATAATTTTTCCAATCTCCTGGGAAAATTTGGCCAATTCCCTGCTTCTAGGTACTTCTGGTACCATCACCCTCTTCCTGACAGTGATTGTTGAGGTTCTAACACTATCTCCATTGAGGTGATCATTTCCTTCCGAACTATGGATTCCATAAGAAGTTAGGACTCATGTGCTTTGTTCACCATTTTACCTCCATGATCTAGCAAATTGTGTGGGGAATAGTAGAACTTCAACAAATATTTGTTAAAATGAACTAATGAAGAACTAGACAGACACAGAGGATGTATTTAGCCAAGAAAACAAGAATCAGATGTCTAATGATGATGCAGGAAGGTAAGGACAAAGAAGTTTAGAAAAAGGTTGAAGGATTAAGGTCCTGAGATAGGAGTAGAGGAGCATCAGGACAATCTGAAGGCCCCACCTGAGCTAATCTGCTGGCATTAGGAAGACTTTAACTCACCTTCAATTCTGCAGATGCATGGAGATTCCAGGTGAAGTATAAAGGCAGAGAATTCTATCTTTTATTATTTTCAAGTATTTTCTTTGATGAACTTTAAGTTGTATACCAGTTAGTGTTTACCATTTCAAATTTGTTATCATTAAGTCAACCCTATAGCAGATATAGTAAGTTTTGACAAAAGTATCTGTGAGTTAGATTCTTTAAAAGCTGTCTTCTTGACACTTTCTTATATTTTTAAAGCTCAAGACATGCAAAAGCATGATGGTCTTTCATAATTGTGTCTTTTTGGGAAAGTTGGGGAGTTTTCTGAACTCATTCATAATCCTTTAGCAATTTAAAATCAGAATAAAAATCATAATACACATACTCAAAATTGTAGCTGAAATAATTTCAGAATGATTCTCACAGATCATTTCTTTCTCATATTTTTATGTAGTGTTTTGTTCTTATGTTATTACTGCCTTTTTATTTGTTTCTTTTTTTTTAACTTTTATTCAATGAATATAAATTTCCAGTGTACAGCTTATGGATTACAATGGCTTCCCCCTCCCATAACTTCCCTCCCACCCGCAACCCTCCCCTCTCCCGCTCCCTCTACCCTTCCATTTGCATCAAGATTCATTTTCAATTCTCTTTATATACAGAAGATCAATTTAGTATAAAGATTTCAACAGTTTGCACCCACATAGAAACACAAAGTGAAACATACTGTTTGAGTACTAGTTATAGCATTAAATCAAAATGTACAGCACATTAAGGACAGAGATCCCACATGAGGAGCAAGTACACAGTGGCTCCTGTTGTTGACCCAACAAATTGACACTCTAGTTTATGGCACCAGTAACCACCCTAGGCTGTCGTCATGAGTTGCCAAGGCTATGGAAGCCTTCCAAGTTCCCCGACTCTGATCATATTTAGACAAGGTCATAAAAGACAGGTTGAGGATAGTAACCAATGATCCTAAGAGTGGCATTTACCAGGTCTGAACAATTATACAGCATTAATTGGGGAAGAGGACCATCAGTACACACAGGTTGGGAGTAGAGCCATTGGTGGTAGAGTAGAGGTTATGATTACAAAGGAATGAGGCCCAATTGCACTAGACAGGGCCTAGAACAAAGGACAGAGTCATTATTAGAGGAGCTAAGAAAGGTGCTGTCTAAGCTACAAGTAATTTTTCTGATTGAGAGGCAAATAGAACCTGATAGAAGGGGCTTGATAATAATCTGGTGGGCTTTAGGCCTTGTAAATTCAGAGGCCCAGACCTATCTATCTCTTCACATGGGGTACATACTAAGGGAGGTGTGAACCTCCTAGGGGAAGGCACTCTGTTGACTTTCATTACTTGGCTGGCCTGGGAGGAGAGCTGGCCAGGTAAAGGCAGGGGGCATCTCTAACAAGAAATTTACAGTTCTGCCTGCAATGTTGCTGACCCTACTTGACCATCCCCTCAGCTGCAGTGGTCACTTTGGAAGTTGGGCTGAGTGAAGGGCTTTTCAGCTTCGAGCCAATAAGATCTGTGGCTCTGACCTGGGCATCCTTCGACTCCAGGGCAGGTCCATTTCCAGTGATCACTGTACAGATCAGCCATTAATAGGCCTGCCACCCATTGCTTCTGATGCCGAGCTTTCTTTTCCTCCTGGTTTTTGTTAAAGCAGACCAGAGGATGCAAGTCAAGGGAGTGCCCGTGTCCCATCTCTAATCTTCAGTGGCCTGAACTACAAGTCTATAGTCACAGGCGTGTTCTGATGTAGTTTTTCTAAGGTAGACAATGCCCATGAGGAAAATTATATTCTCACTTAAAAACTTTCTTTCCCTTTGGTCTGAAAGGGAGGTTTTTTCTACTTACTGTATACTTCGCTGATGGCGAAGTGAATCTAGCTATGAGATTATTATTCAAGTTCTTATTTTGGTTATGCTATTACAGAAAGATGTTAGCCATCTCTTTTATAAGGACTAAAGATTAAATTGTGTGTCCTACAGATTCCTTTATAATAGAATTAGTTTCCTACCTTGAAGAGAATAGTTAAATGAAAGAACAAGTTGGGCTTAGAATAGAGAAATGAGGGAGCAAGTCCTAGATCGCTTGCTGACAATAGCAATATTACATGAATACTTAGCAAACCGTTTCAACCATTAGATAACAACTTAAGAAAACATTTACCAGAAGGTCCAATGCCTTCTATAAATTTTAAGAATCATGTATTTGAAAACACCTCTTAAATATCTAACATGGTGTGGTTTGTTTAGCCAGTAAACTTAAGCACAACCATCTAAAATGTTTTTAGTTTCTTTCTACCAACACCTTTAAAACATATGATACACAGATTCAGGTCACACAAATTAATATGTATCTTTGATTTATTTTAGCAGCTTAAATTTATGGACAATCTTATCTATAAGCCCTTTAAAATAAAACTCTTAATAAAATTTCCCCAAGTGGACATATAATATGTACACACATATAACATAGCATAATAGACCAATATAGCAATTTTAATAATAGCTTTTAAAATCTTTAACTCTTTTTGTAGATTGCCAAGTGATTTGAATTGCTTTTTGTTTTTAGTAACCTCAGTTAACCATACTTTCTCTCAGTTGGTACTGTTAATACATTATTGGCTTCATCTGTTTACAGAGCCATCCCAAAGTACTGAATACAATAAAAGTGGCTGGAAAAAGTCCATAGGAACCTATAGGAGGGCAGCTAAACACAGAACCAACAAGGCTTTAGTTTTATGAGCAGCACATCATATATAACTGTTAATGACAAAAGACTTTAAGTCGCCATGTTTAAAATTATAAACTCATCAACCAACAAGAGGCACTTGCTTACTTCACAGTATTTTTGAAAGCACCTGTAGGATTTTACAAGTATTTAACCCTTTAGGCCTCTGGGGCTTTCTCATTAAGATAACTATCATGTCTACTAACACAAGATCATTAGACTTTTTAATTCTCAAACATTTGTATTAATAGCATTTTCCATTATAGAAACTTAAAGTCTGGTACCACATCACATCTTGACAGTCCTTCTAATATAATCCAAATAGACTGATTAGTTGGTGTCTCTATAAGATGAGAGACATAGATCCTTCAATTTTTTCAGTTGGGCCCAAACTGGAAAAACCAAAGTCCAGGATTTACTGGGAATTTTAGAGACCAGATTGTTTGAAACTTTGATTGTTTGAATGCCTGTCAAGAATGCCAAGAAGGCTCAAAAAATCACCTGTAGGATTTTACAAGTATTTAACCCTTTAGGCCTCTGGGGCTTTCTCATTAAGATAACTATCATGTCTAGTAACACAAGATCATTAGACTTTTTAATTCTCAAATATTTGTATTAATAGCATTTTCCATTATAGAAACTTAAAGTCTGGTACCACATCACATCTTGACAGTCCTTCTAATATAATCCAAATAGACTGATTAGTTGGTGTCTCTATAAGATGAGAGACATAGGTCCTTCGATTTTTTCAGTTGGGCCCAAACTTGAAAAACCAAAGTCCAGGATTTACTGGAAATTTTAGAGACCAGATTATTTGAAACTTTGATTTTTTGAATGCCTGTCAAGAATGCCAAGAAGGCTCAAAATCCAAAATATCTGGTTGAACTAAGATTCCTTAAAATCATGACTTAACATAGACCAAATTTGATCATTGTTACAAGGTGATTATTCAAATCTTTGAAAATAAGCACATATTTAAATAACCCATAGCTCTTAATAAAAATTCAGCTGTCTTTGAACAATTAGAATTGAACAGACATCAAGAGAACATAATAGATTACTTTAACACATTGCTTTAACAGAGCATCAGAGTTTAAATCTATGTCAAAGAGAAATTGAGCTTCCTGTGATCTTTTGCTGTGAGGTTTCCTTCCTTTACCTTCTTTCATATTGGTGACCATGTTTCTGTGTTTCTGTGTGTAACACATCTTTAAGCATCTTTTGCAGGGCAGGACGAGTGGCGACAAATTCTTTCAGTTTCTGTTTGCTATGAAAAGTCTTAATTTTACCTTCATTCACAAATGAGAGCTTTGCAGGATATAATATTCTGGGCTGGCGGTTTTTCTCTCTTAGTACCTGGGCTATGTCTCGCCATTCCATTCTAGCTTGTAGGGTTTCTGATGAGAAGTCTGCTGTGAGTCTAATTGGAGATCCTCTGAGAGTAATCTGACGTTTCTCTCTTGCACATTTTAGGATCTTTTCTTTATGTTTCACTGTGGTGAGTTTGATTACAACATGTGGTGAGGATATCTTTTGGTCATGGTTATTAGGGGTTCTATAAGCTTCCTGTACTAAGATACCTCTGTCCTTCTCCAAACCTGGGAAATTTTTTGCTAGTATCTCACTGAAAATGCCATCTAATCCTTTCTCCCTCTCCATGCCTTCAGGAACTCCTAGAACCCGAATGTTGTGTTTTTTAATAGTATCCTGTAGATTCCCGACAATATTTTTTAGATTTCTAATTTCTTCTTCTTTTCTTTGGTTTGCCTGTTTCCTTTCCTGTTCTCTGTCTTCTAAGTCTGATATTCTCTCTTCTGCTTCGCCCATTCTGTTTTTAAGGCTCTCTAATGTGTTTGTCATTTGATCTATTGAATTCTTCATTTCATTATGGTTTCTCGTCACTATCACAGTTTCTTGTTCCACTAGTTGTTTCATTTCATTTTGATTCCTCCTTAATATTTCATTTTCGTGTGAGAGATTTTCTATCTTGTCCATTAAGGATTTCTGTAGTTCAAGAATTTGTTTTTGAGAACTTCTTAATGTTCTTATCAATTTTTTGAGATCCGCTTCTTGCATTTCTTCTATCTCATCATCTTCATAATCTTGAATTGGGGTGTCTTTTTCATTTGGTGGCGTCATAGTGTCTTCCTTCTTCTTGTTACCTCGGTTTTTGCGTTTGTTGTTTGGCATGTTGGAGATATTTGGTTTCTTCACTGTGGTGTTTTTTCTTCTTACACTATGGCTCTATATTAAGTGGACTGTCTGCTTTCAGTGGAGTCTTAGAGGCTTGAGATGAGTGTGGCCTGAGAGCTGTGTTTGGTTCCTCAGGGTTGAGGGTGTGTCAAAGATGACACTCCCAGGTTAGGTATGGTAAATCTCTCTTTCTTTTTTTGATTCAAAAGGGACATAATTCCGCACAGCTGAACGTAATTGGAGGTAGTTAGCAGGCAAATGATATACCCACAGGAGCCAGTGATTCGAAGCTCTTTCCCAAGGACCACACAGAGAATCTCTGCTGCCCTCAGTGTGGGCTCCAATTCTCCTGCAGTCTCCCACTGGGTTGCCAAGTTAGATGCCAATCTCCTGTTATTTCACCCCTTCCCCCAGAGTCAGGTGTTTCTGCTAGGCTCAGGGCCGGTGCAGACCTGAGGTCGCCCTGCTTATGACGTATGTCCAAAATGGCGCCTGCTCTTTGTTTTGCTCGCCTTTGAGAGGTGAGCGGAGAGAGAGGAACTCGTGTCCGTATCAGTCACTTTTTTTATTTTTTTCCTCTCTCTCTTCTAGTTAGCCTGGTGAATTTTTCCCCACGGAGTTTCAAGCCTCGTTCCCTCTAGTCTCCTCTTTCCGTTTGCCCGCTGGTGTCTCGGGCTATTGAGGTTCGGCTCACCTCGCGTTCCAGCGCTGGTGTGTTGAGTCTGCCGCTGGTGTCCCGAACTTGGGCTCCCACGCTCTCCACGCAGGTACACTGTGAATCACTAGTTCCAGAAGAGTTTCCTCTGCTGTTTCATCCACTACTCTTCCTTGACCCTGCAGTATCTCCACTTATATTAAACTGTCTCTCCCCCTGGACTATTAGTGTGCTCCCTGCCTATTCCGCCATCTTGCCGCTCCATTACTGCCTTTTTATTTCTGATTTTTCTTTTATAAATGAGGATTTGGTGGACATTAGTATTTCTGGATATGTTTTTATATTCCAAAGGCAATCAAACAAAAATGTTTTGATTATCTTTGTTATGCCACAAATTGTTCTAGGCTTTATAAAATTAGAATTGGTGACACACATCAATAAGCATTTCTAAAACTATAAGAACAACTTCTATTTTTAAAAATTCAGTCTACAAATTTTTTTCTCACATGATTTCATTTATGTTTTTAATAGCTTATGGGTTAATAAATCATAGAGACAATCCTGTGAAAACATTATAATTTACCAATAAGAGATTGGAAGTGATAATGCTGTTGTTCTATGCTTACAACTACCTGATTCATATGGCATTTCTTGGATTTATTTATGTTGCTTGGAATTTGTTGTGTTTGTGGTCCCAAATATTCATTCTTTTACTAGTTGTAGAAAAAATTTAGCCATTAATTCTTTGCATTGTTTTCCTCCCACAGTCTCATGAATCTCTCTTATTAAAATGATAATTAGAAATATATTGTAGGAAAGCACTGTGGCACAGTGGGTTAACACCCTGACCTGAAGCACTGGCATCAGCTGCTCCACCTCCGATCCAGCTCCCTGCTATGGCCTGGGAAAGCACTAGAAGATGGCCCAAGTCCTTGGGCCCCTGCACCCGCATGGAAGACCCGGAAGAAGCTCCTGGCTCTTGGCTTCGGATCGGCACAGCTCTGGCAGTTGCAGCCAATTGAGAAGTGAACCATCAGATGGACGATCTCTCTCTCTCTCCCTCCCTTTCTCTCTCTTTCTATCTCTGCCTCTCCTCTCTCTGTGTAACTCTTTCAAATAAATAAATCTTAAAAAAAGAAACATATTGCAATTTATCAGTTTGTCATCACTGAATCTCTTTCATTGTGAAATTTCGAGGTACATGATGTTATTCCTAGAGGTCTTCCTTTGAGGTCATTGGTTTTCTTTTTAACTTAATATCATCTGCTCTTTTAATTTAGTCCTTGAGTGTGTCACTGTGGTAGTTACAGATTTTATTTTTAATTACATATATTTCTGAAATATATGTACCTTATTCATGTTTATGTATTCTATATTTTAATTAAATTTATAATTTGCATCTGATAAATCCAGATATATCCTGGGCTATTGCTATTCATATAGGCAGAGAGGTAGCTAGCAGAGAGAAGCTGAGGTTTGACTGCCTTGGCTATGCTGACTGATGTGGCAGCCATGCTAGACCTGAATGACAGCTCCTGTTGGTTCCCAGAAAAAGCCCCAGGTGACTGCATGACAGTCTGGTCCTCACCATCCAAACTCTCCAAGTACTGAACAGTCACCCTCAATGCACCTCCCCTTCCATGTCGCATAAACTGCAAATTCCATGATGTTGCAAACTTATAACAAGTTGGAGTTCAAAATATCCAATGTGGCAGCAAGCTGTGTCCTTGCCATGATTAGGTCATTACAATCTTGTAATATCATTGTCATGGCCAACACTCACACTTCCATTATTCCCTGATGCCATACGGCTTTGGATATTTCCAAAAGAAGGAAATGGAAATGGGTGATACTCAATCCCTGTCCCAAATTCCATTGCTTTTGGATATTGAATTAATCACCACCTCAGACACCACCTGCTGTGGGGCAGCCCTGAATATACATTGTTGACTGCAGCTTATTCTCTCTCAAGCCTGTCCACACATAATGCATTGAGTATGTCCTTTCACTTTTTTTTTTAATCTTTTTTTTTTAAATTTATTTATTTATTTATTTATTTTGACAGGCAGAGTGGATAGGGAGAGAAAGAGACAGAGAGGAAGGTCTTCCTTTTGCCATTGGTTCACCCTCCAATGGCCGCTGCAGCCGGCACATCGCGCTGATCCAAAGCCAGGAGCCAGGTGCTTCTCCTGGTCTCCCATGCGGGTGCAGGACCCAAGCACTTGGGCCATCCTCCACTGCCCTCCCAGGCCATAGCAGAGAGCTGGCCTGAAAGAGGGGCAACTGGGATAGAATCCGGCGCCCCGACCAGGACTAGAACCCGGTGTGCCGGCGCCGCAAGGTGGAGGATTAGCCTGTTAAGCCACGGCGCCGGCCTATGTCCTTTCACTTTTGTAAATAAATCTTGTTTTCTTTCTCACCTTTATGTAGGTTTCTTTCTTGAACTATTTTTTTTTCACATGGAGATAAGAACGTAGACTGAGTCTAGACAGGGGTCATCTTACAGCATTAATAAGTCTTTCAGCTGACATTCACTTATGGTGATTTTTTTTATGTTTTTGGGAGCAGAATTGGAATCATATTCACAATTCTTAGCTTCATTGTGGGAAGACCACAAGGCCTGTGTTGAGAGTTACTCCCATATCATATATTTTATCTGCTTCCAGGGTCTCTGGGATGCTAACAATAATGGGACAGCTTTATAAACAATTTGCATTTTAGAGTTTCCAGAGACATTTAGTTAGTACAATTTTGTAAGCCAAATCTATGTGAGGACAAGTTAAAAATATAAATTCATAGGGGAAATCCCCCATTCCCTTTAGAACTTAATATAGGAAAGATATGCTTTTTAAAATCTCCTAAACAGTTTTGTTAAGATAGAATTAATACACAAAAACTGCACATGTGTAAATAGTTTAATGGGCTAAGTTGTGGCATGTGTTCACACTTATGAAACTGTCAAAGCAATCATGAAAATGAACATTTAGTTTACAGAAATTTCCTTGTTTCTTTTTAACTTCCCTCTCATTCTTTCCTGCTTGGGTAAAGATTCAGGAATATAATTACTTTTTTCTCAACTGTTTATGCCAGTCCACATTTCTCCCTGATGTATTTGAAAGCCCCAGTTACTTCATACCTATGCCAATTGATAAAGCAGATCCTTTAACTTTTATCAATTTGAATATATGTGTACGTGACTCATTGTGTACATCATACTGTACTGTAGTTTTAATTTATATTTCCCTATTGGTTAATGTTATTCACCATTTCATGAGCTTATTTGCTTTCAACAATGGAAAGATGTGTCTATTTGTATATTTTCCCGCGGCTCACTAGGCTAAAACTCTGGGTTTTAGTCCCGGTTGGGGTACCTGTTTTGTCCCGGTTGCTCCTCTTCCAGTCCATCTCTCTGCTGTGGCCCAGGAAGGCAGTGGAGGATGGCCCAAATGTTTGGGCCCTGCACCCGCGTGGGAGACCAGGAGTAGGCACCCGGCTCCTGGCTTCAGATTGGCACAGTGCGCCGGCCGTAGAGGTCATTTGGGGGGTGAGCCAATGGAAAGAAGATCTTTCTCTCTGTCTCTCTCACTGTCTAACTCTGCCTGTCAAAAAAAAATTGCATTGTTTTCTTACATAGATAGTTATTTACCTTGTTAAGATGCTGAATTATTGATTTTCAAATGTTAAATGAACTTTACTCCTAGAGTTAAGATTATATGGTTGTGATTTAGTATCATTTTAATACATGATTAGAGATTAGATTTGATAACATTTTATAAAGAGTTTTTTGCATCTATGCTCATAAGGGGCATTAGTCATTAGAATTCTTATAACTTTGGTTTTTGTGTCAGTATAATGTTAGCTTTATAGAATTAATCTGAAAGAATTCTTTCTTATATAATTTTCTGGAAGATTTTATATGGAATTATTATTGTTTGCCCTTAAATGTTTGTTAAAACTAACAAATAAACCATTTCGGCCTGGTATTTTCTTTTTTGAAAGTTTTTAACTATAAATATGTCTTTTAAAAATAGAGAAAAGATGTACAGATTATCTGTTTAGTGAGTACAGTAGTTTGTGTCTGAATGCATTTGTCCATTTAAGTTGGCAAATAATTGGCATGAAATTGATCATAATTGCTCTTATTATTAATATCTATAGAATCAGTAGTGATAACACTTTTGCACTCCTGTTTTAGTAATTTGTGACTTTGATTGCTTTTTTTCCAGGATCACTCTGGCTAAACTCTGTCTCTCTGTCTCTTTCTCTCTCTGTCTCCACACACACACACACACACATGCACACACTATATATGTATGTATGTGTAAATTGTAAACAGCTGGCTTTTTACTTTTTTCTCTTCTGTATTCTATGTAATTGATTTATGATTTGATATTTATTATTTCATCTTTAGGTTTCTGTTGCTCTTCCTTTTCTAGTTATTATAAGATGGATATTGAGATCAATTGACTGGAGAGCTTTATTCTTCTTTTTTCCTAAAGACTTATTTATTTATTTGAAAGGCTCTGCTAGGGAGAGAGAGAGAGAGAGAGAGAGAGAGAGAGAGAGAGAGAGAGAGAGAAACTGCATATGTGTGAAAGAGATCTTCCGTCTGCTGATTCACTCCCCATAAAAGAGTTACAGCAGCTGTAGCTGGGCCAGGCTGAAGCCAAGAGCCAGGAGATTCATTCAGGTGTTTCACTTTGGTGGCACAGGCCCAGGTACTTGGGCCATCTTCCTTTGATTTTCCCAGGAACATTAGCAGGGAGCCGGATCAGAAGAGGAGTAGCCAGGACTCAACCTGGTGCTCATATAAGGTGCTGGTGTCTCAGATAGTGGCTTAACTCACTGTTCCACAATGCCAGTCATACTTCTTTTATAACATAGGCTTTTAATATAATGAATTTCCTTGAAAGTATTGAAGTCAAATATTTTTATATTATGTTTTAATTTTTATTCCCTTCAACTATTTTTTGTAGTTTCTCTTTTTATTTCTCTGACTCAGGACAAGTGTAAATTTTTGTGTTTTCAAATTTTTAAGGATTTTTCTGTTGTTGATTTGTATTTTAATTTTATATCACACATGATCAAAATTTGTTTAACTTGATAAAATGTGTTGAGATTTGTTCCATGATAGTTTTTAATATACCTGTGTAAATGTTCCTTGTTCATTTGAAAGGGCCATGTGTTTTTTGCTATCTTGGTTAGAATACTGTGTAAATGTTAATTAGATTAATTTGTAGATTTCAGCCACTGTATTGTTCAAAATTATATATCCTTTTCTGATTTTCTGTCCATGGGTTTTGCGACTTTTTGAGGGAGATTTATTGAAATCTTTGACTAAAACCACACATTTTTCTATTATTCCTTTCGTTTGTATCAGTTTCTCTATTTTATCACTCTCTTTCCAGGTGTATAATCGTTTTTTATTTTCTGCTCTCTTCATGAATTGACCACTTTGTCACGGTGAAATGATATTCTTTACCCAAGGTGATACTTTTTGTTCTAAAATATAATTTGTCTGACATTGATATAGACACTCCAGTTTTAAAAGTTACTATTAACATATCATATAATTTACCATGCCTTTATTTTTAACCTTTTGTCTTTATACCTAAAATGGATTTTTGTGTAGTGTAGCTTTTTTTTTAAAAAAAGAAATTTCTTTATTTATTACATGACAGGCAGAGTTACAGAGAGTAGGAGATCTTCCATCCAATGGTTTACTTCCTAAATGGCCACGATAGCTGGGTTGGGCTGGGGTGAAACCATGAGCCAGGAGCTTCTTCTGAGTCTCCCACATGGATGTCAGAGTCCTCAAACTCCTTGAATATACTAGAGTTGACTATAACATGCACCTTCCCATTATAATGTTCCCCCAGTCAATACTATCATCTTTTAGAAAATCTCTGATTTTTTTAGATTGATACATACATCAATGTGTTCTAATTTTTCCCTCTGTATACTAATATTCTGCAGTTTACTTGTAGATGTGATATAAGTCCCACAAAACTGTTTTGTTGCTTTTTGTTTTATGTAGTTAATTTTCTTTTTCTTTTTCTTCTTCTTTTTTTTTTTTTTTTTTTTTTTTTTGGCCAGGCAGAGTTAGACAGTGAGAGAGTGAGACAGAGAGAGACTTATAGACAGAGAGAGAGACAGAGAGAAAGGTCTTCCTTCCGTTGGTTCACCCCCCAAATGGCCACTACAGCCGGCGTGCTGCACCAATCTGAAGCCAGGAGCCAGGTGTTTCCTCCTGGTCTCCCATGCAGGAGCAGGGCCCAAGCACTTGGGCCATCCTCCACTGCCTTCCCGAGCCACAACAGAGAGCTGGACTGGAAGAGGAGCAACCGGAACAGAACCGGCACCCCAACCAGGACTAGAACCCAGAGTGCCGGCGCTGCAGGCGGAGGATTAGCCTAGTGAGCCGCAGCGCTGTCCCAAAGTTTTTATTTCTTAACTATATATATATTTTTTTTTTACTTTTTTTTTTTTTTGACAGGCAGAGTTAGACAGTGAGAGAGAGAGAAAGACAGAGAGAAAGGTCTTCCTTTTCCATTGGTTTACACCCCAAATGGCTGCCACAGCTGGCACACTGCGCTGATCTGAAGCCAGGAGCCAGGTGCTTCTTCCTGATCTCCCAAGTGGGTGCAGGGCCCAAGCACCTGGGCTGTCCTCCACTGCCTTCCCAGACACAGCAGAGAGCTGGACTGGAAGAGGAGCAACTGAGACAGAATCCAGTGCCCCAACCGGAACTAGAACCCAGGGTGCCGGTGCTGTAGTGGTAGGATTAGCCTAGTGAGCCATGGCACCGGCCCTTATTTTTTTTAATATCTGTATGTTTGTATGTGCATGTGTGAGTGTGTGTGTGAGAGAGAGAGAGAGAGAGAAAGAGAAAGAGAGAGAGAGAGAGAGAGAGAGAGAGAGATGAGAAAGCATGAAAGAAAGAGAGGTCTTCCATTTACTTATTTAATCTCTGAATGTCTACAATTGAGATAGCTGAGTCATGCCAAAGTCAGGAGCCAGAACTCAATCCAGGTATCCCATGTGGGTGGCAGGGGCCCAACTACATGGTTGTCACAGAGAACATTATTAGGAATCTGGTATCAGAAACAGAGCCAGGACTCAAACCCAGGGACTCAAACATGGCATGCATATATCCCAACCAGCATTGTCTTAACCCACCTACACAGTAACCTTTAAAAGAGATTCCAAAAATAACAACAAATGCTTATCTTTACCCACGTAGTTACCATCCCCAGTGCTCTTCAATCTTTTGTGTACATCCATGGTTTTTATGTGGTATTATTTCTTCCTCTTGAAAGTTTCTTTAATATTTATTACAGTACAGGTTTGGTAACAATAAATTGTTTCAATTTGTATGTCTGAAAAAGTCCTTATTTTGCTTTCTTTTTGAGAGATAATTTGACTGTGGGAAGAATTCTAAATTGGCAGTTTTATTCTCAGTTTTATTGTTCCACTGTTTCCAAACTTGCATTGTTTCCCAAGAAAAATATGCTCGTCTTTTTTTTGTCCTTCTATTTAATATATCTTTTTATATTTTTGTGCTTTAATATTTTCCCTTTACCATTGGATACTTTAAAAATATTTTGGATTTAAAATTTTAAGAGTTTGTTTTGAGTTCTTTCTTTGTCACTTGTTTTAAACATTAAGGTACAGTATCTGGTGTTTTTTCTTCTGCATCTTTTTTTTTTTTTTTTTGCTTGGAATTCTTTGATGTACTTTAATCTGTGATGTTTTCATTATCAACAGATTTAAAAATTTTTCTACCATAATTTCTTGTTTTTAAACAATTTTACCTTTATTCCTTCAGTTTTTACAATCACACACAATTTGTTTGATGTGCTATCATTTTTTTCAGACTTTGTTATAGGAATTTTTATTCTGGATACCTTTTATTGCTATGTCTTCAAGTTTACTAGTCTTTTATTCTACAGTGTTTTATCCTTTGTTATTCTCACCTTGTGAATTTTTGAAACAACTATTATAATTTTCATCTGTAGAAGTTTGATTTGGATTTTTGTTGTATCACTATTTAACCACTTCATCATTTGAACCAATGGAATGATGCCATAAAAACTGTATTTGATAACTTTACCCTGATGGTATTATGTCTGTCATTTCCTAGTTAGTTTAATTAATCGGTTTTTCTTCTCATTATAAATCTTATGTTCTTGGATCTGTTTGTAGGAAGTTTTTGATACAATGTTAAAATTGTGACTTTTTCCTTCTTGGTTTATGAATATTCTTTATATTAAAATTATTGTGTGATCTACTGGACACACTTAATTAGAATAGTTTGATCTTTTTTATCTTTTGCAGTAGTACCTTTCATCTGTTGTCAATTTTTCCCCACTACTGAGACAAGACCTTAACATTTGAAGCAATACCCCCTTGAAATATGATATCCTCTGCTCTGGAAGAGAAAACTGACACTATTTCTAATCTGGTGTGAGTTTTGGCATTGTTATTTTGGGGTGACTTTCCTGTCATTTTCTTTGGTTTCTTCATACCCATACACAGGGCAATGGTTACTCCACTGAGCAGTCAAGGTGATCCCTCTGATGACTCACAGAGCTCTCTCTGTGCAGTCATTCCTTTCTACCCTCTTTACAGAAATCTTTTACATTTTGGTTTCTGTGGTCTACCAACTACAAGTTATCTGTAGCATTCAAGTCAACAGACTGTTTTGGACCCTTCATGAGTTCCTCATCCTGCACATGAGAACTTTCTCTAGATAGTAAATTGAGCAATCATAGGGCTCCATTCTTTCCCCATTTCCTAGTAATAACTATCATTTGTTATCTGATGTCCAATGTCTTTAGTAACATTGATTTCCATATTTTGTCCATTTTTAAAGTTGTTTCTTTGTTTTTTTCCATATCTTATTTTATTGTTCAGGAGTTGAATGCTCATCATAGAATATAACTGCAAATATTTGGTAGTGCAAAGAAGGAGCTAGTTCTCTAGTACAAATGAGATACATGAATCTTTTGTTTTGAATAAATACCTAAACATAACTTGGGATCTACAAATGTAAATGGAGCTGCCTCACCCCAAAGACCTCAATAATGTCATGATTCCCCTCCCCTCAGCATTCAATACATGGAGTCAGGGCTCCACTGTTCTAATATGATAAAAGTGAACTCCAACTCTTTTTCTCAAGCCTTCTAAGTCCTCTTCAGAAATGATTTGGCCAAGACAAATATATTGGAATTTCTTGAATGTTAATAACCTATAAGAGTAGGCTATACAATTTTCTTGTTTCCCACTTCTGTGGAGAAAGCAGATTCACTTAGATGACTTTCTTCAGCGTATTGTACAAGACTCCACCTATGCCATATCTCTGAGGATGTGGACCACTTTTCTTTGAAGAAGGATCTTCCTTTTTAGTCTTTGAAAATCTTCCTCCAACAGTGGTCAGTCCTTGTCAACTCCTCAGGCCCTGTACAGCATCATCTTCCCCAGTGTTGAAGGGGTAGGATATGATCCTGGCAACTCCCATGATGGTGTGGACAATCATGCAGGTCACTAGGATGTGGATGTTTCTGGGGTCAGCAAGCATGCCTGTGACACTTCATATACACCAAAGTTGACTTTATACACTGAAGCTGTCAGGCAGCTGTATGACGATGCCTTATAAAGAGATGTTGAAACCTGGCACAACAACCAAGTCCATATTTCTTACAGTTTCCCAAACCTCTAAATTCTGTGTACTCAATTTCGCTACCTTGTGAGGCAAATTATGCTAAGACTCAGAGGTTAGACAAAGCAGAGGATGGTGGTCCCAGAAATCCTTCTGCAGGGCAGATTGCCAGCAAAGCATCTCTGAAATTGTGTGTGCTTATCCATGCCATCAGGAATATCTGTTTCTTTTTATTCTTGAAGGCAAAGTTGAGGGCTTGGGGGAAAGTAGCAAATGAAGTTGGTCAGGTGGCCCTTCATAAGGACATCACTCTTTTCCTCCTTGAGGATACAAACAATGCAGTCTAGGATGCCTTGTACTGCTTGTTAACTGTGATTTGCTTGCTGGCATGTTGCACCTGCTGTAACAACTTGAGCTGCCTGACCAGGTCATAGTCATCTTGGAGATGTTGGCAGTGGTGCCTCTGGCTAAGGAGTCCTTGTTCCTTTATGGTGGCAGGGTGGGCACAGGGCCAGAGCTTGGTTGCAGACAGCCACAGGGAAGGGGAAAAGAGTGCTACTGACTCAACACTATTGGAGCTAGAATTAAAAAGGCTTAGAGTGTGGTCCTTACTACTCTGTCTTGGATTGAAGCAGATGTCCTAAATGTCAACTGCCTTGTGGAATATCGTAATAATCATATATGAATTTGGAGTGTGTTTTTTAATTTTTATTTTTTTAAATTTAGTAAATATAAATTTCCAAAGTACAGTTTATGGTTACAATGGTTCCCCCCCACCATGATTTCCCTCCCACTCGCACTCCTCCCATCTCCCGCTCCCTCTCCCATTCCATTCACATCAAGATTCATTTTCAATTATCTTTATATACAGAAGATCGCTTTAGTATAAATTAAGTAAAGATTTCATCAGTTTGCACCCACACAGAAACACAAAGTGTAAAATACTCTTTCAGTACTAGTTATGGCATTACTTCACATTGGACAACACATTAAGGACAGATCCCACATGAGACATAAGTACACAGTGACTCCTGTTGTTGACTTAACAATTTGACACTCTTGTTTATGGTGTCAGTAATCTCCCTAGGCTCTGTTGCCAAGGCTATGGAAGTGTTTTGAGTTCACCGACTTTGATCTTATTCTGACAGGGTCATAGTCAAAGTGGAAGTTCTCTCCTCCCTTCAGAGAAAGGTACCTCCTTCTTTGATGGCCCCATTCTTTCCACTGGGATCTCACTCACAGAGATCTTTCCTTTAGGTCATTTTTTTTTTGCCACAGTGTCTTGGCTTTCCATGCCTAAAATACTCTCATGGGCTCTTCAGCCATATCTGAATGCCTTAAGGGCTGATTCTGATGCCAGAGTGCTATTTAGGACATCTGCCATTCTATGAATCTGCTGTGTATCCCACTTCCCATGATGGATCGTTCTCTCCATTTTTGATTCTATCAGTTAGTATTCACAGACACTAGTCTTGTTTGTGTGATCCTTCTGACTCTTAGACCTATCAGTGTGATCAATTGTGAACTGAAGATGATCACTTGTACTAGTAAGATTGCATTGGTACATGCAATCTTGATGGGATTGTATTGGAATCCCCTGGCACATTTCTAACTCCACCATTTGGGGCAAGTCCGATTGAGCATGTCCCAAATTGTACATCTCCTCCCTCTCTTATTCCCACTCTTATATTTAACAGGGATCACTTTTCGGTTAAAATTTAAACACCTAAGAATATTTGTGTGTTAATTACAGAGTTCAACCAATAGTACTAGAACAAAACAAAAAAAATACTAAAATGGATAAAGTATTACATTGTACATCAACAGTCAGGACAAGGGCTGATCAAGTCACTGTTTCTCATAGTGTCCATTTCACTTCAACAGGTTTCCCCTTTGGTGCTCAGTTAGTTGTCAGCGATCAGGGAGAACATATGATATTTGTCCCTTTGGGACTGGCTTAATTCACTCAGCATAATGGAGTGTGTTTTTCTTAGTATGCCTTTCAAACAAAGAGGAGTCTTCAAAATGCTGGAAAATGTTTACTGTGAAAAAATTATGCCTGGACTTTAATTTTCCCCACTAAAATAAACTCATGTTAACTTGTTATAACATGTATAAATAGGATCTCATTTGAGGCAATAAAAGGTATAAAACACTAGTTTTGTAAAAGCCCCTATCAGAGCAACATTAACTCTACTAATATGGAAGAAAGTACAAACATCAAACTGATTCTGAAGCTTGGATGGAAGAATGGTGAAATTACTGATGCTTTATGAAAAGTTTACAGGGACCACAGTCAAAAGAAGAAGAATTTGATTACTTATTTTAAGATGTAGTGAAATTATGTTGAAGATGAAATCTGCACGAGGCAGACAATCTACATCAATCGTGAGGAAAAAAGATTAACCTTGTTCATTCCCTAATTGAAGAGGACTGACAATTAAGAGCAAAAACAGTGGTCAACACTAAAGATGTCTAAAGTGATTCTACTTGTGCGATTCTGACTGCAAAATTAAAATGGGAAAATGCTCTCTTGAAAAGTGCAGAAACTGTTGTGCCTTGATCAGAAGCAGAAAAGAACAAACCTTTCAATGAAAATGCTAAACAAGTGAGATCAAGATCCTGAAGCCTCCCTTCCAAGAATAGTAGTTAGAGATGAAGCTTAAGTTTCCTGGTATAACCCTGAAGACACATCACAATACAAGCAATGGCTACTAAGAGGTAGAACTTGTACAAACAATCAAAACAAAAGTGGACCAGTCAAGAGCAAAAGTGATAGTAAGCTTCTGGGATGCTTAAAGCACTTTATTTATTTAATTTTTTACTGTCTGGAAGGTTAGAAAAAAATGACATCTGCTTATTTTGAGCATATTTTGATAAAAATAATTAAAGATTTAGCAGACGAATGCCCTATAAAACTTCACCAGAGTCCTTCTCTACCACAGCATCATATCTATTCATCTCACTAAACAAGGGCATATTTTGAGGTTCAATGGGAAATCATTAGATATCCATTTCATTACAGTTCTGATATTTGTTCCTTATGACATCTTTTTACTTCCCAGTCATGAAAGTCTTTAAAAGAAACCCATCTTTCTTCAGTTAATGCAAAAATTACTATATTGACAAGATTAATTTCCCAGAATTCTCACTTCTTTAAAGGTGGCTGGGGTCACCTTTAAACTGTGGCTTAGCAGCATTCCATATGGGCACCAATTCGAGTCCTGGTTGCTCTACTTCTGATCCAGCTCTCTGCTGTAGCCTTGGAAAGCAGTGGATGATGGCTCAAGTCCTTGGGCTCCTGCACCCTCCTGGCTTCAAATTGGTCCAGCCCTGACCCTTGTGGCCAATTGAGGAGTGAACCAGTGGATGGAAGACCTTTCTCTTTCTCTCTCTGCCTTTCCTTCTCTCTCTATAACTTTGCTTTTCAAATAAATAAATAAAGTGGGCTAAACTGTTGGTATCATTAGTGACAAAAGTGCCTTGAACTTGATGGAAGCTTATGTCAAGAAATAAAGTTTATATTTTAAAATTTTTATCTTTTAATTCCTTTTTCTTATAAGCTTTCTGAAGTCCCCTTTTTATGCAGTTGCCTAAATTGATTTTTAATGTGTATATCACACTTTGTTTTTTCTAGGAAAACTTTGTAACCCCAAGCTATGAAAGTTTGAAAACCTCATTCCATGCCATTAAGAGGATAAAATGATATTGAAGTCTTTAAATGCCTATTAATAATTTCAAGTAGTATTTCTTGATTGCACACAATAAGTAACCATGGGGAATTTAAGCAGTTAGGAAACATTGCCAGGAGTTCATTGAGTAAAATAAAAAGTTACCAGGAACTTGGAAAATCAAGCTTAGAAAATACAAAAGGAGACTAGATGATTGGCAACATAGTGAAGGTGACACTATGGGGAATGTTGGGGTGCCACTTTAAGACACTACTTCTGCTGGACAATACTCCTACTACTGTTGCAAGCACCATTGCCATTGGACACTAGATGCCACTCTCCTAACTCAGTTCTTACTTTTTTTACTATGAGTCATGCCCTCATGATTCAAAATCCCTGTATGGAAGCACTGAATAAGCTGAACCTAGAGCAAATGATCCTCATCTGACTGCCAGGAGGGCAACAAAGGATTGTGGGACTGCTTTTGTGACTCAAGACCTTCCTTGCTATTGTGAATGACTCACTGAGGGATTTCCTCCAAGGAATAAGGTTTGGGTAGAGAGAAGCCAGAAAGAATGAAATATTACTGGTATACGATGTCAAGTTTCCTGATTTCACTGCTTATGCTGTATACTACAAGGCTTTTAAGTGCATATACAACAGTGATTTCAAACATGTGTTCGGCAGAAAGGTAGGCCCAAGAGGTATAATATGTAATGTGAGTTCCAAAAGTAAACACATAAAGATGTGTTTTTGAATCACTGGATTATTTGGCATATGTCTTATTCTTCACAGTATACATTACTTATGCAGGCTCTAAAAAATTCTGCAGTGAAAATCTTCATTTAACTTCGATAGCCATATTTCCCATATTTATTTAATCATTCAATATTTTTTCATGTGACACTTATTATCTTCTGTAGGACAATTTTGGCAAGTACCAATACCAGGCTAGAATCACAAATTTGATTTAACAGGAGTAGGGAAGTTTGTGTAAAACTAGTACCCCCAGAGGTTCACGTGCAGATTTGACTCTGCAGGGGATGTGTTTATTGGTAAGCAGAGAGAAGGGCAAGTTCAGTGTTCCCTGGATTTGCTTTAGCAATACAATCCTTCTTGGTGAATCAGAACAACGCTACTGCCCTTTTTTTTTTTTTTTTTTTTTTTAGATAACTTGCTTGTATAGACATTTTAAAAGAATTTTGCGTATTGGTTTTTGATTGTGCTTTGACTTTCCCATAGCATCCCATCAGTATCACCTGGTTTTGTTAAATTATAGGCTTTCCAGTTCTACTGCTGATATCCTCCATAAGGGGGCTAATATAGGCACATGTGTATACCTATGTCTCATCTACTAATACAGACCCAAAAGAGTCTAATGCACCCATTCTGAGAGCCACTAGGCATATCCCAATTCATCTTCCCTTCTTATTTCCTTTATTTTCTTCAAAGGTTTCATGCCACATGCTTCTGCTCATATAAAACATTTTTTTCCTAGTAAAACTTTATGAGCTATGGCATCAAAGATCCCAATATATAATTTATCATGTGTTTTCTTCATTATTTTGAAATGAGAGTTGCACAGCCACAGAGTTTGTTGAATATAATTTGTTTGGAGTAATCCTGTGTAATTTTTATCTAATGATTCCTCTGTCTTTTCTGAGTCTATTTATTTCCCTTTTCATTTTAATGTAGCAGAACAATTCAGGCTACCTTTGGGTTTATTAAATATTGATTTCTTGAATACTGTTTTATTTTGGGGAAATTTTTTCTTTCCATTATTCTATTTTTCCATAATTAAACAGACTCAAATATTTTGGCATGAACATGAGCTAATTACTGTAACATCTTTATTTATCATGACTTATCTTTAAATTCTTTCCCATTTCTAGATTTAGCAACTCTTCTATTGCTTAGAATCAAATTAATTGAAAATATTGTTTCAGCTATATTTAAAGAATAGGTTTAATATCCCACACATTTCCAAAGCTATGTCTGAGGTAATAAAATCTCTCTACATTGTAAGATATTATTAACTTTCAATGTACTTCCTCATGAGAAAATTTCAGATCCTACAAAAGTATCATGGTGATATAAAGCAGATAATATTATATCCATGGAAAAGATGAGACTACTGAGGGTCATAGAGATTAAATTACATTGAGATCACACTTAGCCAGAACAAGAAATTAGGGCCCTTAGGTCCAGCTCAGAACTCACTCTGAAATACTCAGCATGAATTGGTGCCCCCAGGCAGACTTCACAGAGGAAGAACTCTCCCCATGGGCAGCAGAAAAGATCTATTTAAGGATTCCTTTTGTATGAGAAGGACACCATTTCTTATTGTTCCTTATTGTTGAAATAGAGGCTAAAGCATAGGGGAACTAGAGAAGAAAACAGAGGATAGAATTGAATAATCATGAGAGGCGATATTTAGAGAAAGGCAATTGTTTCAATGAAAAGAATACTGTGGGATATAACAATAAAAATCAACTTCACTATAATTCAACTTGTTACAATAAATACTTGTAGGTATCACAGAATCCCATGAATCTTATTCGTAGAGCTTCTAATCATACAAAAATGTCATACTCCATAAAACTCCAATGAGATAAGACCAATATATGAGAATAATTTTAGGTTGTTTCATGAGTTTAAGTGTTAGGGCAGAAAGACATTGCATAGCAAATAGTTTTTCTTGATCTCTAGAAGTATCTGTGGGGAACTGCAGGCTGGCCACCTGTGGGAACCTCCTCTACATAGCTTGCAGCAATCGGTCTATCACAAGTCCTACGAAAACAACCAAGTGAAACAGATGAAACAGGATGGACTCTGCATAAACAACTAGGAGGAACCAGGTGAAACAGATGAACTTTCGACCTGAGGCTATACGTGCCCTTTCATCTGATTGGACGAAACTGCATGTGAAGAGAACCGCTATTGGCTGTGGAGCACATGCTCCACGGGACTTGGGATATAAAGGGACATTGGGATCTGGGCGGGCGGCTGCCCCCTCTCCTCTTTTCTCTTCTCCCCTTGCCCTTTCCTTCTGTCTCCAAGAGTAAAGTTCCTTGAGAACCAAGAAACAGTGACCGTGTCGTGACTGCGTTGGACCCTCGCTGGCAAGGGTCTGACAGTATCAAAGTGTCATAGTTTGGTTCTTAGAAGGGACTGAGACAGGGTCTTTTTAAGTCGTCTTATAACTGGCAAACATGGCTGGACCTTTATGCCCCCAGCTTGCTCTGTTATCACATGTGAGCTATCCTCAGAAGTCACCGACCCTGGTGAGGTAGAACTCTGAATCTGAGGCAGTCTCTGAAAGACCTAAGAGTGGGTTTCCTGGTTTGTTGCAATGTTAAGTGGAAGTCCATGCTATTAGATAAATTGTTCTATAAGCCTTTAAGAATGGTGCTAGGTGGCAGACATTTGGCCTGCTGATTAAGATGCCTGGTTAGTTTGCTCATATTTATTCTGCAGAAATATATACAATTTAAGATTCTCGTTTCTGATTGACAGGAGAAACAATGCAGTCACCAAATAATGGCTGTAAAACATATGTTGTAAACCACGTTAATCTATTCTTACAAAGAAATTTTACCTGGCACTGTGATTGGAGAGCAATGCTTGCATGAGTGTATGATCATCTATCATCCACCAAGGTATGTACGGTTTCTGCAGGGGCTAATCTTGTGAAATAAGTGGAGACATGGAGACATAATACATACTTATCCATTCAGACTTACAGTGGCTCTGATTTGCCCCCCTCAGTGCAACACTTACAGCCTTGGTTGGTAAATTAATACAATTATTCCTTCTCAAGAGCATAATCATCAGATGAGTCTTCCTGCTGTACATAATACATGTATTCAAGATGCATTCCGATCTGAGCCTTTTATCCTTTCTCCAGAGACTAACAGAGTAGTCACTCTGGCATTTTTGCTTCATTGAGTATGAATTATCACTTTTCCCATTTTTTTGAAGAGTCATACTAAATCAGTTTTAGTATGTGCTTATAGTAAATACTGGTTAAGTACATTTGTGAGTCAGTTTGAAAATAATTTTTCTTTTAATAGGCTGGTTAAGTGTAGCCATATTTATTTATTTGACTATTGTGTTTGCTGCCATCCATATAATTTTGCTTTGCAATCAATGTGTTAAATATATTAAAATTAGTATATTTCTTTCTCTATTTGGTAGATGTTCTTTTGATATTTAAAACTTTAATATGGAGGCCAGTGCTGTGGCTTAGTGGCTTAAACTTCTGCAATGACGTTCTCTCATATGTGAGCCAATTTGAGAACTCACTGTTCCACTTCTGATCCAGTGCCCTGCTAATATTCCTGGTAAAGCAGTGGAATATGGCCCAAGTGCTTGAGCCCTTGTACACAGGTGGGAGACCTGGAAGAAGCTCCAGGCACATAGCTTATAAATATTTTTTTTTCCATTCTGTAGTTTGTCTCTTCATCCTATCAATTGTTTCCTTTGTGTGAAAAAGATATTTAGTGTAATGAAATCTCATTTGTCTATTTGCTTTTATTTCCTGTAGTTTTGAGTCTGATCTAGAGAAATCACTGTGCATTCCATTGTTCTTAAATTTTTCCCCATGTTTTCATAAATCGTTTCATAGTACTGGTCTCACATTTTGGTCTTTAGTCCATTTTGTGTTGATTTTTATGCATGGTGAGAGATAGGAGTCTCTTCTGCTTGTGATATCCATCTTTTCTCAGCACTGTTTATAAAATGACTGTGTTTTCTAATGCTTGTTCATGCACCTATAGATGTATAGGTTAATTCTCAGGTCTTTATTTTGTTTTATTGGTCTATGGATCTACTTTTTGCAAATACAATGCTTTTTATTAAAATTTAATTTTGTTTATTTGAAAGAGTTTCAGAGAGAGGTAGAGACAGAGATAGAGGTCTTTTATCCAATGGTTCACTCCCCAGATGGCCGCAATGGCTGGAGCTGTGCCAATCTGAAGCCAGGAGCCAGGAGCTTCTTCCGGGTCTCCCACATGGGTGCAGGGACTCAAGCACTTAGGCCATCTTCTAATGCTTTCCCAGGCCACAGCAGAGAGCTTGATCAGCTGGAACTAGAACTGCTGCCCATGTGGGATGCCGGTGCTTCAGTCCAGGGCTTTAATCTACTGCACCACAACACTGGCCCTGCACAATGCTTTTTAAATTATTACAGCTTTGCAACATATTTTAAGTCCGGCGGTATAATGATGCCTTTTTTTTTTTTTCTCAAGATTACTTTGACTATTTGGGATCTCTTGTGGTTTCACTCAGATTTTTAGTATTTTTTTGTAGTTCAAATGCCATTGGGATTTTCATAGAGATTTCACTGAATTTGTAAATTGTTTTGGTTAGTATGCACATTTTAATAATATTGACTCTTCTGCTGCATAACTATACAATGTCTTCCCATTTTTTTGTGTCCTCTTCAATTTCTTTCAGCAGTGATTTATAATTTTCATTGTAGAGATCTTTTATTTTCTTTGTTAAATTTGTTTCCAGATATTTTTGTTTGCAGCTATTGGAAATGGGATTACCTTCTTGATTTTTCTTCAAGATGATTCACCATTATTGTATAACAGTACTAATTTTTTGTACATTGACTTTGTATCCTGAATTTTTGCTGTTTTTGCTCAATAGTTGTAATGGTTTTTTATTATATTTTTGGGATATTCCATATATAAGATCATGTCATCTGCAAATAATGACAATTTTATTTCTTTCTTTATAATTCAGATGCCATTGATTTTTTTCTCTTGCCAAATTGCAGTGCTCTGTTGAATATAAACAAAAGTGAGCATGCTTGTCATGTTCCAGATCTAAGAGAAAAGTCTTAACTTTCCCTCATTCATTATAATATTAGCTATTGCGTTGTTACATATGGTTTTTATCCTATAGAAGTATGTTCCTTCTATATCTAACTTGTTTAGAGTTTTTATCATGTAGAGATATTGAATTTTATCAAATGCCTTTTATGGAGGCTGGTATTGTGGCAGAGTGGGTCTGCACATTGAAGGATTAGTTGCAGTAACCTGACTTCCTTTGTGGCTATCCTTTTAGAAATTCTAAGCAATCTGTTTGTTTTCTCTGAACCTATAGCTGTTTCTACTATTTCAGCACTAGACAGATTCCTAGATCACAGCTTTATCCAGGTCTGCTATTGAGGTGTTTTCACTGATTCAGTTTTACAGTGCTCTCTAAACTCAAATTGTTCCCACAACTGCAGTTGATATGCTCTTCAGTATGAACTGAGGAAGTGCCTAAAATGTGGTATTACATCTCTACAAGCCTCTTCCTAAACCTGTAGTAAGCTAAGACTCCTTGCCCTCTGTCCATGAATGCCGTGACCTTAGCTCACACTCAGAGCCCTCAGCTCACCAAAACACATGTGGCTTGGGGCTATGACTACAACTCATCTTGCTACGGTCTGTCTGTTGCTCAGTGGGCATCTTACCCAATAACACATCTAACAGCCCTGATTATGTTGGCTGGAGTATGTGACTGCTCAATGGAGACCATGGAACTACACTGGGCACTAAAGCAGGTCCAGAAGCTCTGTCTGCAGGCACTGGCTATGGGACAATATCTGTTAAGATTAGCTCAATTCTGAGTTTATCGGCCTGTCACTGAGTCCCAAAACAGTTCTCTAATTACTTGCTGTCTTTTAGTTACTCAGGCAAACCCCAGGAGGATCACACCTGGGTCTCACAGTCAGCAGGCCTTGTGCAATCTTTGGGATGCACACTAGGCTTGCAAGGGGTTAGTGGTGCTACACATCAAAACAGGTATGTCTCACCAGGGTTCAGGTCTCTACCTCATACAGGAGCAAGTCCAGAGATCACTCATAGGAATGTGACTTGAGACCAAGATCATTAGGTTCTGCTCTGTGCTGGGCTTTATCAGGCTCATATTGATTCCAACATATAGTTCTTTAGCTGCTGCTGTCTGCCCAAAGTTAGAGAATAGTGATAAATGCTGCCTTCCTCTGGTTGGTCACACATGGGTTCCCCAGTCAAGTCCTTACAAAGCCCCACAGATGTCTGATAAGCCCATCAGAGGCCAGCAGGGACACACATCAAAATGAGTTCTGATCTCTTGGAGTGCAGGTCTCCAACTGATGCCCAGTACAACCAGAGGCTAAATCTATAAGCAATCACTGGAGCTTAAGGACTTTGACAAGTCTCAGCACACTAGGAAGGGCTCTGAGCTTTGAGGTGGGGTCCTAAGCACACTATCCTGGCCACCAGAAAAGAAAGGGTGTCAGAGGACGTAGGACTATAAAAATTCCAAGTATTCACTCTACAGATATGTGCCAGGGGACTCAGTCCAATGGAAATTTGTGGGCTCATCCTGCAAGGCTCACACTGTTGGGATGGTGGGGCGATGGTGACAGCACTAGAGACAGTTTTGGTGAACATGTCCATTTATCAGCAGTTAGGCGCAAGCTTTTATAGGGCAGGAAAAAGGGAGTAGCTAGCTCAGGTTAGCAACACTAATGCTATAGGATAAAGCTGATATTAGCAATGCTATGCTTGTCTAATCAGCTTGAAGATCATGTAGCCCAGGTAGCCTTCCAGGTGGTCTTCTGGGTCTGGGCCACATTAGGGAGCTGTTTATCTAGCTAACAGTTACAAGGTTCCTCAACAGGAAGCGAGGGTAAGGAAAATGTGCAAGGGGCCCTTGCCGCCTGCCAGCAGTCAGGTCATATGTGGGTCTCAGTGTGCTGAGTCCTCAATCAGGTTTTTCCTGGGGTGGGGGGGGGCACGGTGTGCCATACCATCTTGACATCCTGCTTAGGCTAGGCAGGCCATCTTCCAGCCAGACACAGGATCACCCACAGAAATTTTTCACAACAGGCCTGGTTCCCTTTTCCTCTCCAAAGTGGGAGATGTCTCTCCATACTTCCCTCCTTTGAGCTGGGGGAAGGGTGACACAGGCATATATTTCCTTCTTGCTTTCTTCAATGTGACTTTTCTTATAACAAGAGGAAGCACAGTGGTCTCTCATCTGGCTTCTGTAGCTCTTGCGAATCTGACTTGGTGAGTGCATAGCTATTACACTGGCATCTATGGGGATTTGTTTGGCAGACTTTTTTTTTTTTTTTTTTTTGATAGGCAGAGTGGACAGTGAGAGAGAGACAGAGAGAAAGGTCTTCCTTTTGCCCGTTGGTTCACCCTCCAATGGCTGCCGTGGTAGGCGCCCTGCGGCCTGCGCACCGCGCTGAGCCGATGGCAGGAGCCAGGTGCTTCTCCTGGTCTCCCATGGGGTGCAGGGCCCAAGCATTTGGGCCATCCTCCACTGCACTCCCTGGCCACAGCAGAGAGCTGGCCTGGAAGAGGGGCAACAGGGACAGGATCGGTGCCCCGACCGGGACTAGAACCCAGTGTGCCGGCGCCACAAGGCGGAGGATTAGCCTAGTGAGCCGCGGTGCTCGCTTGGCAGACTTCTTATTCACCTGCCATTTTGATTCTATTCTGACCAAATTTATAATTAACTAATATTCAAAAATTAGATAGTAGCCTCTCAAAATTTGCGTTTAGAATTTGAGTTTTACCTTAAATTCAAAAATGAAAATTTGAGTGTCTAGTTTATTTAATGACTTTTTAAGATCTTAAATCTGAGAAAATAGTACCTTCACAAGGATTTATAATAATGAGAAGGAATCATAAATTTGAATTCAGTAAAACTTTTAAAATGGCTACTAATCATATACTCCGTATCTTTATACTATTTTGGATAAAATTAAGAGTCTGCTAATTTTTACTCCAGTGAAGCAAACCACACTGATTCCAATATCAATAGTTACCTTTTATTTATATTTGATATAGTAAAGAGTTAAAAAAATGTCTGTTGTGCTACAGTCCTAACAGAGAGGTATTTAATGAGACTATTTTTTCACAAAGAAAATAAATAACAGGGAAAAACATTTTAACACTTATAACATTATGTACCTCACACAAAAGAAGGGTAGATTTGTTTTCTTTTAATACATTAACAATTATAGATGTGTAGTTATAATAAGGACTTACCAGGCATGATTTGCTAAATTCTCTTAACTTTGGAAGCAAATGTAAATTATCCTAGAGGGATGAAAATTAAGGTAGAGGACAAATGAAATGTGGAGAACTCATTCACCTTATCTACATTTCTTGGGTATATTTAGGACTTAATAAAAGTAGTTTTTCAAGTGCATAACTCTACTAGGAAACATGATTATGCACATTAAACAATTAATTATAGAATGACTTTAGCAGGTATTTCTAAGTCAGAATTAGAATTATTCTTTAGAAGAGAAAGATATCAAATTAATACCTTACTTTATATTTTGAAGAATTAGGAAAATAAGAGCAGATTACACCTAAATACAGAAGAAGTAATAATAAGAGTGAATATAAAATACAGAACGGAAAAGAAAAAGTAAATCAATAAAACCAAAAACAGTTTTCTGATTGATGAACAAATTTGATAAACCTTTAATTACATTGACCCCCAAAAAGGAGACAAAATTAGATGATTAAAATCAGGGATGAAGATGGAAGTATTCCTATTGACCTTATATAAATAAAAGGATTTTAAGAGAATCCAGTAGCAATTGAACACCAGCAAATTAGATGATCTAGATTAAATAAATTCCTATAAGTACACAACATTGCCTAACCTAATTCAAGCAGATAAAGATGAAAATAGAAAACTTAAATAGACCTATAATTTCAATGAATTGGTCATTGTAAGCAGGATCTGACTGGATGACTTCATTGGTAAATTCTACAACATATCTTTTTAAAAGATTTTATTCATTTATTCAAGGGGGAGAGCTACTGAGAGAGGGGTAGACAGAAAGAAAGGTCTTCCATCCACTGATTCACTCGCCAAATGGCCACAATGGCTGGAGCTGAGTAGATCCAAAGCCAGGAGCCAGGAGCTATTTCCAGGTCTCCTATATGGGTGCAGGGGCCCAAGCATTTGGGCTATCTTACACTGCTTTCCCAGGCCATAAGCAAAAAGCTGGATCAGAAGAGGAACAACAAGGACTCAAACCAGTGCTGGTATGGGATGGCATATATTTTTTAAAATATGTTTTAAAATATTATTTTTCTCAGATTCTTCTAAAAATGAAAACTTACTGATTCATTTTGTGAAGTCAATTTTACCATGATATTAAATATAAACACATTATATGACAAGAGAAAATTGGAGACCAGCTTTTATTCTGAATATAGACAAAAATTCACTAACAAAATAGCGGAAAAGCAAATCAAACAGTCTTTAAGAGGATTATACTTCATGAGCTTGTGGATTTATCTCATGAAAGAGTGATCAGACATAAGAAAATTAGCCAATGTAACAGGTCATTTCAATGGTAAAAAAATGAAAAAAGAAAACCTCACATGGTCACTTCAATTTATTTATTTATTTATTTATTTATTTATTTTTATTTATATAAAGGTAACACATTTCATAGGTATATTTCATTTTTTTATTTTTATTTTTAATTTTAACAAATTCAATATGATTTGTAGATACAAATCTAAAAACATAATGATATTCCTTTCATCCCTTCCTTGCTCCCATCCACCTCCCTTCTAATAGGTACAGTTATAAGATAACCATACTTCCCTCTCTCATCATCTCCCTCCACCCAAACCCCTGTTTACCTACCTTCTTTTCTTTTCATTGATTTTTGCAGACATAGTTTTAATGCACTCTGTAATCACAGGCTTAATTCACCACCAACCGTAATACCCCAAATCTTTTTGATAAGATCCAACACCATTTTATGGTAACAAGACTATGAACACTAAGAAGATAATGAGGTTTCCTTAAGATGATAAAAGACATTTAACACCATTTTATGGTAACAAGACTATGAACACTAAGAAGATAATGAGGTTTCCTTAAGATGATAAAAGACATTTAACATGACATACACTGAACAGTGAAAGTTTGAAAGCCTTCCTCCTGAGGTCAGGGATAAAACTATTATACTTGTCTTCACCACCACTGTACAACATATACAGGATTTCATGCCAGAATAGTAATATCAATAGAAGAAATAAAAGTCAGCTACATTGAAAAGAAAATATATGGAACTATCTCTATTTGAAGATACATGGAGATTAATAAAGTAATTCCACTTACAATAGTGTCTAAATAATAAAATCACTCTTAAGGCATAAAATACCTACAAATAAATTTAATCAAATAAATTAAAGACTTATAAAACATTGATGAAATAAATAGAAGAGCACCCAAATAAATAGAAAGATATACCATGTTCATGGATAGGAACATTAAACATTGTTAAGAAGTCAATATTTTCCAAAGATTCAATGCAATAGTAATCAAAATACTCATGAGCAGTTTTTTATTTTTCTTGTAGGAATAGACAAACCAATCTTTTAATTTATTTAGAATAGCAAAGGACCCTAAGTATTCAAAATAATCTTAAAAAAAAAGAAAGCTTGAATACTCACTGTTTCTGATGTGAAAATTTATTACAAAGCAGCAATAATCAAAACAATGTCATAAATCTGTATGAGTAGACATGAAGATTAATAGAATAGAACTGGGGTTCCAGAAGTAAGTCTGTAAACCTATAGCCAATTGAGTTTTTACTTGGCTGGCAAGTCCATTCAATGTAAAATGAATATCACTCTTACAATGGTTCTGGGACAACTAGATTTCCATATGTAGTAGAATGAAGTTGGGCCACTATCTCATATCATATATAAAAATGAATTAAAATTGGATCAATGACCCAACTGTAAGAGCTAAACAATAAAATTCTTAGAAGAAAACATGAGAACAAATCTTCATGATATTGTATTTGGCATTGAATTCTTTGATATTATACCAAATGCATGAGTAACAAAAATTGAATAAATTAGACTTTATAAAAATGTAAAACTTTCATGGATCAAAGGGTATTATCAAACAATGGGAAAACCATCTATATAATGGTAAAGAATATTTATTGTATTCCTATTACCATTTAAACATTTTTAGTACTTATAATACTTATTTTAAAGTTATTGTCTGCTATTATTTTTGTTTGTTTGTTTTGGAAAGTTAAGTTATTTATTTATCAGCTTACTGTATTCACATCTTATTTTTAAGGTTTCTTAGGTAAGATATCACTGTAAGGCCGGCGCCGCAGCTCACTAGGCTAATCCTCCGCCTAGCGGCGCTGGCACACCAGGTTCTAGTCCCGGTCGGGGCACTGGATTCTGTCCCAGTTGCCCCTCTTCCAGGCCAGCTCTCTGCTATGGCCCGGGAGTGCAGTGGAGGATGGCCCAATTGCTTGGGCCCTGCACTCCATGGGAGACCAGGATAAGCACCTGGCCCCTGCCTTCAGATCAGCATGGTGCGCTGGCCACTGGAGGGTGAACCAATGGCAAAGGAAGACCTTTCTCTCTGTCTCTCTCTCTCTCTCACTGTCCACTCTGCCTGTCAAAAAAAAAAAAAAAAAAAAAAAAAGGTTTCACTGTAAGGCTTGTTTAGTCTCACGTGTGGCATATGATTGTGCTAAGATTCCTGCAGAATATCCTGGAACTTCATAGACACTGCTTTAGTTATGCTACTAATAACTCGCATTTCTCTCAGCTCTGTGAGATCTCGGGTAGGTGTTTACTTTTCAGGCTTTTTTGTGTAGGTTCCATTCTAAGACTTGTAGATTTACTTTAAGTATATAAAGTTTGGCATTCAGCTGAAGTTCCAAGAAAAATGCTAGATACATTTTTTTGGAATTCTTAAAGACAGCTATTTTCCAACATTCTGCCTCTTAATAATTACCTGGAATCAATTCCCCAAACTATGACATTAAGTGGCTTTTTAAAAATTTTTTCATTTTATTTTATTTTTTTAACTTTTATTTAATGAATATAAATTTCCGAAGTACAGCTTATGGATTACAATGGCTTCCCCCCACCATACCTTCCCTCCCAACCGCAACCCTCCCCTTTCCCGCTCCCTCTCCCCTTCCATTCACATCAAGTGGCTTTTTAATTCAGTGTGATTGCCAACATCAGTTTAGATTCTGCATCCTTGCCCTCTGCTCCAGATATTGCCTCCTAACAGAAAGCTGGAGCCATTATATGGTTCACTTTTGTTTTCCTTATCTCAAAGATCACAACCTTATATTGCCAGTTGTATAATATTTTTACGAACACTTATTTCATGTGTTCTGTCTAGTTGTTTATGTAAATATGCAAATATGCAAGTGAAAGTGCTCATTGTTGAAATATTAATGCATAATTTTATCTTATTTCCTGATTTGTCTATTCTGCTTTCCATGATAAAAACAGCCTGCAAGTTTCTGGAGGAAACAGAGTATATCTAATTCTTCAGTTGTCCTGGTACAGAACTTAGTACATATGTTCATAATGAATATTTGTTGATTCATTAAATCAAATGTTTTATAAATTACATATATGCAGCATTTTATTCTTCTTAATAATATTATTTAAAATTTATTTATTTATTTATTTTCATTTTATTGGAAAGGCAGATATATGGAAAGACAAAGACAGAGTCTTCCATCTGTTGATTTACTTGTTGAATGCCTGCATCTGCCAGGGCTGGACCTGACTGAGGCCAGGATGGGAACTCTATCCAGGTCTCCCACATGGGTGGCAGGGGCCCAAGTCCTTGAGTCATCATCTGATGCCTCCTATAGTGCACATTAGCAAAAAGCTTGATCAGAAGCAGAGGAGCCAGAACTTTTACCAGGCACTTGAATATTGAGTGTTTGAGAGTCTCAAGTGCCAACTTAACCATACCAAATATGTACCACACAATCTTCTTACTAGTATTGTTGCATGTTTATCGCCATGATTCCAAGCCTAGATAAGTTCAATTTGGAATTTAAGAGCTTTGGCTTTTAATATGAAACCTTGTCCTTTAATGCTGATTCGTCCAGAATGGCAGCACCTTTGATAAATTGTGACTTACTAGTTTTTTGTTCTGTTTTGTTTTTGAAATAGAGAATTCCTGCATTGCTTACCACTGAAGGTTGTCAAGGACCAAAATAGATAATGGATATTTTAACTCTTGAGCAAAAAATGCAGGACATTATAATTTAATTAAAACTTGAATAATGTGTACTCATTTTAGATATGAATTGTTCAATAAATATTGAATTAATTTCCGTGTATACACAGGACTCAGTGAAATTTAAACCGTATTTACTGCCTTTAATTCTATTGGGGTAATTAATTTTGAAACTAACATTTACATGAATTTTCTATAGAGAGAAACACTGGAAACAAAGGTAGTTATTCAGGCTTGGTCCCTGAAACAACCTTGCCAACACTGTATAACAAAGGCATTTAGCATAGCTATTTTTATTTTATTTAGATTTGTGTGGGTATCAATGGGTTGTTAATAAGAACATAGCACATCTGGCTATATTGTCCCTGACAATAAATGAAGAAGTGTGAGCCAAACACGAACATGAACATTGTCAAAGGTAATGATATGTTGCAATTAAACTTTTCCAGCCAAGTAAGAGGACCTTAAGATAACCCAAAGGGGGACGGTGCCGTGGCTTAACAGGCTGGCCCCATCTTTCAAATAAATAAATAAATCTTTAGAAAATTTATAACTCCGCCCAGCGCCGTGACTCACTAGGCTAATCCTCTGCCTTGTGGCGCCAGCACCCCGGGTTCTAGTCCCGGTTGGGGTGCCAGATTCTGTCCCGGTTGCCCCTCTTCCAGGCCAGCTCTCTGCTATGGCCCGGGAAGGCAGTGGAGGATGGCCCAAGTCTTTGGGCCCTGCACCCCATGGGAGACCAGGAGAAGCACCTGGCTCCTGGCTTTGGATCAGTGCGATGCGCTGGCTGCAGCGGCCATTGGAGGGTGAACCAACGGCAAAAAGGAAGACCTTTCTCTCTGTCTCTCTCTCTCACTATCCACTCTGCCTGTCAAAAACAAACAAAAAAAAGATAACCCAAAGGGAAGAGTAATTAGGTCTAATGTGAGAGGTGTACTCTGGAAAGACAAAGCTGAAATGGCAAAGGCTGTCAAGTGTACTGCTGAGGAATGTCTGATGCAGCATCATTGTTTTTTATTTCACCCAAAAGACTATTTTCAAATTGCTGACTTGACACCTTCCTCTTTTTTGGAGAAACATTTCAATGACTATTACTTTTCTAAGTATGCACAGTTCCCTGGTAATTTCTTACCCTATTGACTTTTTATCAACCTTTCAGCTGGAATTATAGGGGAATTTATCAATTGCCTGCTGTTGTAGAAATTACTTTAGAATCATAAGAGGTCAACATCAAAAGGTTCTAAGAGAAGAAGTAGTGCTGTCTGTTCATTTTCAGTTAAGAAAATGGATACTTACAAAAGAATACTAGCTTTCACCATCTCTAAAAGGTAGTTGGTATGGAAAAAATTTCTAGTTTTTAGCTAGACTATACCTCCTATATGTGATTTGGGATGAAATGAAAATGCAGGGACATGGAGACATTACTTTCTTCATTTTCTCCTTCTTTCCCTCCTTTTTTTCCTTCTATCCTGCCTTCTATTATTCCCTTCTTCCTGTCTTTATTCCTCAATATTTTTCCTTTGTCTTTTCTTATTCCTCTCCATTAATATTTATTTAATGTCATTAGTATCCACTCTATTTAGTTGTTTTAAAGGAGTTGATGTGTGTGCTAAACTCATTACTGAATTTTTATTATATCATTATGAGTAGTAGTGTTTTAGAATGGTAAAAGTATAAACTGTCATCCCATTTAATGTCTGCTTGTTTGACATGAAGCAACAGGGCTGTGAATCACAAATAATAATGGATGACTAAAGCATCAATTTACTTGAATTACTTCTATTTTCAAATTTACTTTACTTTGGTATCAAATGAAACCCATTTGGTATAAAAAATTAAAAGAGCTGCATTTTTTTCTCATCACAGAGAAATCTTTTATTGGCCTCTAATTATTTCCATTTTTCTTGAAAGTCATTACATTTTCTTCTGTAGAACACAAACCGGTCAACGTATAGCTGGTAGGCTAAAATGATTATGGCATAATTTGTGTTTGCCAGTCCAAACAAAATCAATCATCATTGTTTAGGGACCCACACAAATGTCTAGGAGAGGATATTTTTGGACTTTCAGAAAAATAGCTTTTTCAAACATAGATAAACAGATATTGAATACTCTTAGGTGCAGTTTATAATTTTCAAAGTTGCATGAAATAATATCAACTCTCTCTATCTCTCTATCTCCATCTCCATCTCCATCTCCATCTCTCTCTCTCTCTCTCTCTATTGCTATCGCTATATATATATATATATATATATATATATGGCTCAACTCCTTTGGTGTAATGCAAACTAAAAGATAGTTAAATTTTAGTTATGGGTTTCCAGTGGACAAACATATACTGTAAAAATTATGTAAAGCTTGAAATAACCATTCCAGCAGTTTGCAGACCTACAGGAATGGATTGAAGATGACTTAGTGGAATGGAAATCAGCACAGAATTGATGGAAATATAAGTTTGCGTTACGTTCCTAACCATTTGTTTCTTAGTGCACTCTATGGACACTGGTTGAGGGTGAGGTTTTCGAGCTGCTCTCATTTAGTTTCCGTTTAGAATGCTTTACCATCTATCCCAGTTGTGTGCTATGAGTGGAAGCCTGTGTTAAGATGGCTCTCAACTATGAAAGCTGTAGGAGTCATCTTCCCTTCAGGGCTGGTATCAAGGTGCCAGGAATGACTGTAGATAATTCGGTGATAGTTTTGAGCTAATAGCCATTCATTTATTTGGCTACATAAAAATCAGTACACACTTTGAGCTTCAGAATAAACAGAGTTGTTTCTTTTGGAAAAGCAGATGGATCTCCCTAGACTGTCTCCAGCTCAACCCATTTTTCTCTCTTTCTCAATTGTTTTCAGTCTTTCAGCAAAATGTGGTTCTGTATGTCTTTTAAGAGATTTATTTATTTATTTGAAAGGCAGAGTTACAAAGAGGCAGAGAGAGAGAGAGGGAGGGAGGGAAAGAAGTAGGGGGGGAGGGAGAAAGGGAGAGATACAGAGTCTTTCATCCACTGGATCGCTCTCCAAATGGCCACAACAGCTGGAGCTGCACTGATCCGAAATCAGGAGCCAGGGCCTTCTTCTGAAGAGATTGTTCTGCCTTAAGGCAAAGAGGGCTGAGTGGTTTTTTTTTTTTTTTTTTAAAGATTTATTTGATTTATTTGACAGACTTACAAAGAAAGTAGATGCAGAGGGAGAGAGAGGGAGAGGAAGAGGAGGAGGAGAACGGAGAGAGAGCAAGAGAGCGAGAGAGAGAGCTCTTCCATTTGCTAGTTCACTCCCTGATTGGCCACAAAGGCCGGAGCTACGCCAAACTGTAGCCAGGAGCCAGGAGATTCTTCTGGATCTCCCACATTGTGCAGGGGCCCAAGGACTTGGGCCATCTGCCACAGCTTTCCCAGGCCACAACAGAGAGCTGGATCAGAAGTGGAGCAGCCGGGACTCGAACCGGTACCCATATGGGATACCAGCACTGCAGGCCAGGGTTTTAACCCACTGTGCCTCAGCACCTCTCCCAGGGCTGAGTGTTATGTATTAGAAGCAGTCAGATACTGGCTGCAACTTGTTTCCTTGGAGGTGTGTGAGCACCTGTGCATTCCAGTTTGAGATGGAAACTCTTGTTGGTTGAGGGTAATTCTCCAGGCAAGGATGAAGCTGTGATTAGTTAATAGCCAACAGTCATCATAGTTTGGGAATATGTTCACTAGCCCAGTGAAAAGCATCTGGGAGGGACCCAACGAATGTCTAATGAAGAGAAAACACTACATATAGCATTTCATTATTTCTTTTTTTATAATTGCATCATGCTTTGTACTATGGCATTTATTTGCATATTTTGTTGTTATAGCCACTATTGATAAATATTAAATGTTTTTTTTATTTTTTAAATATTTACTTATTTATTTGAAAGGCAGAGGCAGAGGAAGAGGCAAAGGTGGAAAGAGAGACTCTTCCATTTACTGGTTTAGACCCCATATGGTTGTAATGATGAGAGCTAAGCTGATCTGAAGCCAGGAAACAGGAGCTTCTCCCGGGTCTTCCATGCAGGTGCAGGGGTTCAAGCACTCGGGCCATCCTCCACTGCTTTCCCAGGCCATAGCAGAGAGCTGGATCAGAAGTAGAGCAGCTGGGCCTCGAACTGGCATCCATATGGATTGCCGGCACTGTAGGTGGCAGCTTCACCGGCTACATCGCAATGCTGGCCCTAATGATTTATTTTTTATTTTATTTATTTATTTATTTATTTATTTATTTATTTTTGACAGGCAGAGTTAGACAGTGAGAGAGACAGAGATAAAGGTCTTCCTTCCATTGGTTCACCCCCCAAATGGCCACTACGGCTGGTGCTGTGTCGATCCGAAACCAGGAACCAGGTGCTTCCTCCTGGTCTCCCATGCAGGTGCAGGCACCCAAGCACTTGTGCCATCCTCCACTGCCTTCCCGGGCCACAGCAGAGAGCTGGACTGGAAGAGGAGTAACCGGGACAGGACCGGCACCCCAACCGGGACTAGAACCTGGGGTGCCGGTGCCGCAGGCAGAGGATTAGTCTAGTGAGCCGCGACGCCAGCCAGCCACAATGATTTTTGATCTCTATAAATCATCACCCAACAATGTTAGACTACATTTGTCTTATTACCCACATTTGTACATGAATACACCTATAGTCATAGATGTTGAACTAATTGATCAAAAGGTTTGTGAATAATAATTTTATTTCTTCTTTCCAAATTGTACTTTATGGACATTTGGACATTTTACCAATTTATTCTGGCACCTGCAGTGTAGAGATTTTGTTTCCATGTGTTCGCTGGAAGATATTGCCAACCTCTGTTGTGTTTGCCAATCAAATGTAAAATATCCAGGCTATTTTGTGAAGATACTTCTTTGTGTCTGAACTCCTTCACATTCCCCAAATTGACTATTTGACTATTCATCCTTTCAGTCTCAGCTGAAAATTCTTTAAAGAAAAAGTCTTTGGGCCGGCGCTGCGGCTCACTAGGCTAATCCTCCGCCTTGCGGCGCTGGCACACCGGGTTCTAGTCCCAGTTGGGGCACCGATCCTGTCCTGGTTGCCCCTCTTCCAGGCCAGCTCTCTGCTGTGGCCAGGGAGTGCAGTGGAGGATGGCCCAAGTGCTTGGGCCCTGCACCCCATGGGAGACCAGGAGAAGCACCTGGCTCCTGCCATCGGATCGGCGCGGTGCGCCAGCCACAACGCGCCTACCGCGGCAGCCATTGGAGGCTGAACCAACGGCAAAAGGAAGATCTTTCTCTCTGTCTCTCTCTCACTGTCCACTCTGCCTGTCAAAAGAAAAAGAAAAAGAAAAAGTCTTTGATGTCCAGGCTAAATAAGATGCCCCATTAGATGCCCCTCTGTGTTCAACAAAGGTAGGGGATGTGTCTGACTTATGTAACTCTGTTCAATACATCCACATAGACCCTGGTATCTCTGGAGTAAATGATAAAATTAGTAAGTCACATTACTAAGAGTCAACCTGGAATCTGTCAGACCATAGGGCTCACATTCTTTCTACTATGGAATTTCTCCATAATATTAGTCAAGCTTTGCTAACTGAGAACCTACATAACAGCACCATGAGAACATCTGCCTAAGGTTTTGGGTGGTAGTCTAATCTTTTGTTTAATTTCAATAAAATAATGTATTAACTATCTTTAATCAGAAATGCTGGCCAGCTTTGTCCATCCTTCAGTGGACTTCATTGTTCCTCTCTTAGGAATAAATTCACTTATTTTTAAAAAAGATTTTATTTATTTATTTGAAGCAGAGTTACAGACACACACACACACAGAGAATCACTTGATTCTTTAATCAACAAATAAGCATGGCAAGAGAACACACATGAAACCTAATATCTCCCTGCTTTTTTCATGGAGATGCTATTAAGACAACAGGCTTGAGCTTTATGCAAAGTTAATAATTTGTCTTATCTTAAGGTCTGAGAATCAGGATCCCCTGAATTTTCTCCTTCTTTAGGCTTTGGAGTAGCACAAAAATAAGTGCACATAAGTCAGACCTAACATTCAAAGTTGATGCCATAATATTTGACTGTATGATAGTTTTGTGACTTGGTTACTTCTAAGATGGTTTCTTTCAACACAGTTGGATAACTTGATCCTTTAGAGAAGTGGGTTTACCTGTTCTCCAACAATCCTCTCCCTGACAGACAGTGGCAGTTTGGGGAGGATTAGGACAAGGGTGATGCCCCCAATTCTCTATAATTTGTAATAGATCCCAATAATGTAAAAAGCCTATCTTTTAAAACAGACATTTTTAGTTGCAATGCATTGTTTCTTCCAACACAAAACAACCAATAACCTAGGATCATTTTGTGCTATATAAACTATGAAATATGGAGCCGGCTCTGTGGTGCAGCTGGTAAAGCTGTTGCCTGTAGTGCCTGCATTCCATATGGGTGCCAGTTTGAGACCCTTCTGCTCCACTTGCGATGCAGCTCTCTGTTATGGCCTGGGAAAGCAGTTCAAAATGGCCCAAGTCCTTGGGCCCCTGCACCGGCGTGGGAGAACTGGTGGAAGCTTCTGGCTCCTGGCTTCGGATCAGCGCAGCTCTAGCCATTGAAGCCATCTGGGGAGTGAACCAGAAGATGGAGAACCTCTCTTTCTGCTACTCTTTCTCTCTCTGTTTAACTCTGATTTTCAAATAAAATAAATAAATATTTAAAAAACAAACTATGAAATAAACATATTCTAGCATAAATAGTGCTTTGGCAGTAGTGACTGGTATAGTTTGACTTCATTCATCTTTCAACACTTGAACCATAAAGGTTTGCAGATGTAAGCTGTATTTAGGAATTTAATTCAACTCATTATCCAGAGTTTATGAGTTTGCTGTTGCTCTGTGCCATCATGAAGTTCTTCAAGTTTGTTTTCAAAGATTCATTTATTTATTTGAAATGTAGAGCATGAGAGAGAGAGAGAGAGAGAGAGAGAGAGAGGAAGAGAGAAAGAGATATCTTCCATTTTCTGGTTCACTCCCCAAACAGCCTCAATAGACAGGTCTGATCCAGGCTGATGCCAGGAGCCAGAAGCTCCATCTGGGTCTCTCTCATGGGTGGCTGAAACACAAGTACTTACACAGTCGCACACTGGCTTCCTAGGTACATTAGTGAGAAGCTGGATCAGAAGCAGAGCAGTCACAGCTAGAACCAGCACTCTAATATGGAATGCTAGCATCACAAGTAGCAGTTTTACATACTGTGCCACAATGACCACTCCTCTTCAAGTTGTATAGCTAATACTCAGTGTACTGTCGGGCTAACTCTCAGATGTGCATTCTTATGGATCCCTGGACACCTATGTACATCAGATACTCATGGTCTGCACCATAAGGCACAAGGTCACTTTTATGTAATACCAAGTATGATTAGATAGCTTTTCTTGCCTAATTTCTTATTTTCTTGTCTCCTGTTTCCTCCATGCCATATTGTAGCACTTTAAGTGATAAAGAACCTCTATGCCTAATGTAACTCTCTGCTCAAATGACTTAACACATCTTTGTAGAGTTGTGTCTACTCTGCTTCATTCACAGTGGTATTTACACTATTGATTTTACTATTTTAATGTTTTCTTTATTTTCATGTTCTCTCTCAGTAGGTCTGTCTCATACAGACGAGATGATGGCCTTCTCTGTAATCTTCATTGATTTATCCCTAGCACTTAAGGTGGGCCTGCTTTAGAGTAGTGTTAGATAAATGTTTGTTGAATGTGTGACCCCTCACATTCTGGCTCTTATCTTTTTCTAATTATTGACATTATTTCTTGAACCTTCCCCTAACCTACCACATTTTCTTATAGAGGCCACACTGTAAAATGAGCTTCCTTATGTCTAGTAGTTCCTGGATCTGAAAGGTCTTGGGGAATAATTAGCTGATCTGTTAATCTGATCCTCTTTTGAATCTACTAGGGATCTTGGGTTGCTTTACTAATTTTTGCCAAAATGAAGCAAAATCTTGAAAGGCTATGTAGGCATATATAAGTGTTGCACTCTTCATGCAGTCATAAAGCTATGATGGAGTAGATGCTCATGAAGCTTTTATTATTATATTTGTAGCTTTTAATGATACAGTGAAATTGTCCCATTTTTTTTTTCTTGAACAAAGACATGATTTGCAATGTACAAACGTGAAGCCAAAAAAGATGTGTAAATAAAGCCACACCAAGCCATGAGAAGGGATAGTTTTGAGCAAAGAAGACCTTTTAGCATCCTTTAAATCTTATGTTAATAGCCCTCAACCTTGTCTATAGAGAGGATTGATCTGGCCAGCAGCTCTTAATAAGTTAATGCTTTAAATTACCCACGTTATACAAAGTGACTGCGTGGGCATGCTGCAAAATAAGGTTGTTGAATGCGTGAACAAGTGTAACATCACACAAAGCTGAGCCTCTTATTCTTGTAAGTGGACACATGCCTCAAGAAATTGGTGTATGCGAAGCCTGTTACACATCCATCATGCTCCAGAGTCTTCCTTTTTTAGAAGCATGAGATTTATGAACAGCATGAGATTTATGAGCACTTGTGCTGCCCTGGTGCCTGGGTGTGTGGAGTGCAGCACTTAGACTCACTTTTTCTTTAAATAGAGTGCAGTTGGCTTTGCACTTCTGATGCTGGAAGTTCTTAAATTACTCTTTCTAAAAAGATTTAGCTAGTATGAGAGGTAACTTACAGGGAGAAAAATGAAGAAGGAAAACTTTATGTCACAAGTTTTCCGTTTGTGACTTTTTTCATCAGTTACATGAAAAGATTGTTGTTCCTGGTATTTGTCATTTTTGACATGCCAGCCAAATAGCAATACTGCAAAATCATACTAAGTTGTTGTAATTACTGAAATGGTATGTGCCTACTTGAGTCTTTTGAAATTCCTACAAAGAACTAAAAAGTTATGTCTTTTCTGAGCATTTCTATTGTTCTAGCTGGGGTTAAATTTTTGAAAAGCACATAGATCAGCAATCTTCAAGATGTGAAATTGAAATAAGTTTCATAGTCCTGAGATTTATCCTTCAAGAGCAAGGAAGACATGGGGAGCTTGTACCCAGCCTCCCAGCATTACAATTCACTGCTGTATGGAAAAGGGTTTGCCAGCTCTTTATAGCTGCATAGGATAAAGAGGAGGTAAATGACCTAGAAGCTTCCCTTTCAGAAAGAGAGGATGGACTTAGAATTTGTGCACAATATCCTGGCACTTCAGTGAATTGCCTTAGAGAAGAAAAGTGGAAGGTTCACAGAAGCTTGCACGGCTCTATTGGGAAAATATGTAAAACCCCGGGAAATCTTCTACATAAAAGGAAGGAGGAGAGTGTGTAGTTTTATGAAGGTTTGGTAGGTGCTTACAGTCTCTAGCAAGGATGAATAGTGGAGGTCTTTACCTGCTTAAAAAAGTCCACATAGACTCATGGGAGTGTCTACTTCCTCAAATGTATAGACACAAACATAAAGCTTTGAGGAACATGAAAAAATCATGGAACTATTTCACTACAAAGAAATAAAATGAATCTCCAATAACTGATCTGAATGAAAGGTAGACCTCTGAATTGCCTGACAAGGAATTCAAAATAATTTTCTTAAAGAAACTTGAAGAGCTACAAGAGAACACAACCAGAGGACTGAATGACATTTAAAAGCACATGAACAAAATGAGAAATCATAAAATGCAGATCACAAAAAGCACATCAACAAAATGCAGAAATCACTTTTTTTAAAGATTTATTTATTTGAAAGGCAGAATCACAGATAAAGAAAGAAAGAGAGAGAGAGAAAGGCCAATCTTCCATCTGCTGGTTCACTCTCCAAATGGTTGCAAGGCAAAGGCTAGTGCAGGACAAAGCCAGGAGCCAGGATCTTCATTCAAGTCTCCCATGTGGGTGTAGGGCCATCTTTCATTGCTTTCCCAGGCACATTATTAGGGAGCTGGAACAGAAGTGGAGCAACCTGTATTTGAACCAGTGCCCACATGGGATTCCAACATTGCAAGTTGTGGCTCAACCCATATGCCACAATGCTGGGCCTAGAAATCAACTTTTTAAAACCCTCAAATTCTGAAACTGAAAATGCAATAACTGAGTAAAATATTTCAATATAGAGCTTCCAAATCAATAAACTTAAAAGTAAGTCATTTGAAATTATTCAAGAAGAGATAAAACTAAAAATAATGGAAAGAATTGAAGAAAGCTTTTGAAACTTATGGATGTAGCCAAGTGAACCAATTTATGAATCATAAAAATTGAAGAAGGAAGAGAAAAATAAAGGTCCAGAAACATCATTTAAAGAAATTATGGCTGAAAACTCCCTAAATCAAAAAAGAAAAGAGTATATAGACATTCATGTATTCCCCCAAACTCTAAACTGTTAATCTCAAAGAAGTCTGCACAGAAATACATAATATCCAAGTTGTCAGAAGTCAAAGGCAATGGGAATTTTAAGAGTATCAAGAGAAAAATTATATCAATGTACATGCTAGCTCCAATAAGACTATTAAAAAATTTCTCAACATAAATTTTGTGGGCCATAAATGAGTAGGATTATTTTATCAAAGTGGTGAAAGAAAAATAATTATGGTCAAGAGTATTATTCTCAGCAAAATGTTGCTCCAAAAATAAAGGATAAAAGCTTTTTCAAATGAAAACTAAAGAAATAAATTACATTGAGATTTGCCTAACAAGAAACGCTACAGGAAAGTTTTCAAGTTGAAATGAAAGATGAAATAGTAATACAAAATTTTATGGTAGTATCAGATTTGCTGGTAAAGGTAAACAAGGATATCACAATTTTGTAGTGTTGCTTTATAAATTACTAAATTTTTATATAAAAAGAAGATCAGAACATTAAGAATAATTATAACTAAATTTGCTTACGGATTTACAATGTGGAAAGTCACAAATTATGATATCAATAGTTTACAGAAGTAGAAAAGTGTTATGTAATTTAAAATTATTTATTTATTTATTTATAAAGCAGGGAGAGAGGAGATAGAGAGAGAGAGAAAGGTACCTCCCATTCATCTGTTATTCTCCAAATGCCTACAACAGTATGGCTTCCAATGCCAGGAGCCAGGAATTAAATTCAGGTTTCCACAGGGGTCTCACAGCCCTATTTATATGGGCCAGTACCTGCTGCCTCTCAAGTGCACATTAGCAGGAAGCTAGAATGTGAAGTAGAGCCAGGTCTTGAACACAGGAACTCCAATATGGTATACATGTCTCAAGTAATGTTTTAACTGTTATGTCAAATACCTCCCCTAAAGTGTGGAATTTTTATCTGCAATTAAAGTTGTTATCAGCTTTCATAACATTCTAGGAGCCATAGGATATATTTTTGTAAATCTCTTGGAAATGACTAAAAAGAAAAAAGGGTACACATTAAGCAAACATAAAAGAAAAAGATAAAGGAATCAAATAATATCATTGTAAAAAATTAACAAAACACAAAGAAAATAAGAGAAAAAGACAATAAAATAATTACAAAATAGAGGAAACAATTGACAAGATGAAATAGTAAGTTCTTCCCTACTAATAACTACTTTAAATATAAATTTATTGTTAACCCTATTCTAAGTTCAACATATATGAAGAGAAAAAGAAAGAAAAATACATAAAATTTTAAAGTTTCAGAATAAAAATGTACAACATTAGCTTGTTTTCCTATCCACTACTAATTATCCATCAGAAAAGGAAATTAAGAAAATTCCATTTTCAATTGCTTCAAAAAAGAATAAAACACTTAGAGATAATCTTAACTAAGAAATAAAAGACTTGTTCACTGCAAACTATGACAATGAAATGAAAGGAGATAACAATAAACAGAACACTATCCAATGTTCATCAATTAGAAGACTTAATATTGTTACAATGTCCAAAATATCTCAAAAGGATCTACAGATACAATGCAATCCCCATTGAGATTCCAATAGCATTATTTAACTGAAATAGAAAAAAAATCTTAAAAGTCCATATAACTCAGAATAGCCAAGGCAATATTGAGAAAGAAAAAGCATCTGGAGATAGAATTTCAAAGCATATCACAAAGCTATAATAATTAAAATATTTTGGTTCTAGGACAAAGACAGACATATAGACCACTGAAGCATAAAGGAGAACCAGAAATAAATTCATGTATATAAAATCAAGTGGTCTTGGATAAGAGTACCAAAAATATACACTGGGAAGAGCACAATTTCTTCAGCAAATGGTGTTTGGAAAGCTGGATAGCCATATGCCAGAAATTCATGAAATTCAACCTTTATCTTACATTGTACAACAAAATGGATTGAAGATAGAAACAAAGCCTCTCACCTATACATATCCTAAAAGAAAACACATGGAAAGATCTTTTTGACTTTCACTTTGGCAATGATCACTTGGATAGGACACCAAAAGCACAGGCAACAGATAGGTGAGATTACAACAAAATAAAAAGTTTCAAAAGCTGATCAGGTCATTGTATCTTATAGTGTCCATTTCACTTCAACAGGTTTCCCCTTTGGTGCTCAGTTGTCGCTGATCAGGGAAAACAAATGATATTTGTCTCTTTGGGACTGGCTTAATTCACTCACCATGATGCTTTCCAGATCCCTCCATCTTGTTGCAAATGACTGGGTTTCATTGTTCCTTACTGCTGTATAGTATTCTATGGAGTACATGTCCCATAATTTCTTTATCCAGTCTACTGTTGATGGGCATTTGATCAGCTTTTGTCCTGACTCTAGATGTACAATGTAATACTTTATCCTTTTTAGTATTTGTTGTTGTTGTTGTTGTTCTAGTACTAGTGGTTGAACTCTGTAATTAACACACAATTATTTTTAGGTGTTTAAATTTTAACTGAAAAGTGATCCCTGTTAAATTTCAGAGTGGAAAAAGAGAGGGAGGAGATGCACAATTTGGGACATGCACAATCAGTCTTGCCCCAAATGATGGAGTTAGAAATGTGCCAGGGGATTCCAATACAATCCCATCAAGGTGGCATGTACCAATGCCATCTCACTAGTCCAAGTGATCAATTTCAGTTCACATTCGATGGCTTGGATAGGTCTAAGAAACAAAGGGATCACACAAACAAGACAAGTGTCTGCTAATACTAACTGATAGAATCAAAAAGGGAGAGAAAGATCCAGCATGGGAAGTGGGATACACAGCAGACTCATAGAATGGCAGATGTCCTAAACAACACTCTGGCCTCAGAATCAGCCCTTAAGGCATTCGGATCTGGCTGAAGAGCCCATGAGAGCATAGTAGGCATGGAAAGCCAAGATACCATGGAAAAGAAAAAAAGAAGAAGACCTAAATGAAAGATCTCTGTTAGTGAGATCCCAGTGGAAAGAACGGGGCCATCAAAGAAGGAGGTACCTTTCTCTGCAGGGAGGAGAGAACTTCCACTTTGACTGTGACCCTATCGGAATAAGATCAAAGTCAGAGAACCCTAAAGGCTTCCATAGCCCTGGCAACTCATGACTAGAGCCTAGGGAGATTACTGACGTCATGAACAGGAGTGTCAAATTGTTAAGTCAGCAACAGGAGTCACTGTGTACTTACATCCCATGTGGGATCTGTCCTTAATGTGTTGTCTAATGTGCAGTGATGCTATAACTAGTACTGAAACAGTATTTTTACACTTTCTGTTTCTGCATGGGTACAAACTGATGAGAGCTTTACTAATTATATACTGAATTGATGTCCTGTATATAAAGATAATTGGAAAAAAAAAAAAAACCTGGTGTTAAATTGGAAATGGCATAGAAAATTAATTAATTTAAAAAAATATTATGTAGGATCTCTGCCTTTAATGTGCTGTACACTCTTATTTAATGCTATAACTAGTACTCCAACAGTATTTTTTTTCACTTTGTGTTGCTATGTGGGGGCAAACTGTTGAAATCGTTACCTAATTTATACTAAACTGATCTTTTGTATATAAAGAGAATTGAAAATGAATCATGATGTGATTGGAAGGGGAGAGGGAGCGGGAAAGGGGAGGGTTGTGGGTGGGAGGGAAGTTTTGGGAGGGGGAAGCCATTGTAACCCATGAGCTGTACTTTGGAAATTTATATTCATTAAATAAAAGTGAAGAAAAAAAAAACAAAATAAAAAGTTTCTGAAATCAAAGGAAATAATCATCAGAATGAAAAAGCAAAAACCAAAATTAGAGAAAGTATTTTTAAACCATATATCTGATTAGGGATTCAATTTCCAAACTATGTTAGGAATTCTGACAATTCAATAATAGAGAAATCAATGATATGATTTTAAAAATCAGCAAAACACTTGGCAGCTATTTCTCCACAGGAGATAGTACAAATGGCCATGGGACACTTGAAAAGATGATCATCATCATTAAATATAAAGGAATTGCAAATCAAAACCATAGTGAGATGTCACCTCACACCTATTAGGATGGCTACTACAAAAAAAAAAAAGACAAAATATAAACGTTGGTGCAGTGTGGAGAAAGGGAATATATGTACACTGTTAGTGAGAATGTCAGTTACAGCAACCATTATGGAAAATAGTATGCAGATTACTCATAAAAGTAAAGATAAAGAAACCATGTGATTCAACAATCTCACTTCTGGATATAATTTAGCAGGTTCAAAATCAGGATCTTAATGAGATTATTTGTGCTCCCATGTTGATTATAGCTGTATTCACAGTAGCCAGGATAAAGAAATAACCCCAAATGCTTATTGCCAGGTAGATTGATCATGAAAATGTTGTAGGTACATACTATGAAATGCATTGAAACGTAGAGGAAATTCTGCCATTTGTAACAAAATGGATGAACCTGGGGAACACTGGGCTAAATGAGGTAAACCAGCCATAGAAGAATAAACACACTTATAAAATATGTCTGTAATAGATATTCTTATTTTTATTTTATTATTTATTTTATTTAATCACTCCTGAGACAAAAACTGTGTTCAGTCTTTGAAATAATGACTCAGACTGCTAACTTCTGAATTCAAGATTCTACCCTTGTCCAGACTCTTACATCCAATTTCTGTACTATAGTTGATCATATATCCATTTTCAATCTCATTTCTTTTTCTTTATTGCTTTTCTCAATCCTTTCTATCTTGTAAGGAGAGCTTTCTTTCCTTTTTTTTCCTGTTGTTGTTTTAATCTACAAAGGCTTTCATGGACTCCTCCTGCCCTTGCTGATCTACCTCAATGTTTCTCAATTTTTTCCTAGGCCTTCATGAGATTATTTTTTAGATATTCATTTATTTATTTTTACATACTTGAAAGGAAGAGTGAAAAAGAGATAGAGAGAGAGAGAAAAAAAATCGCTTCACTGATTCATTTTGGAAATGACCACAACAAGCTAGCGTTGGGCCAGGCCAAAGCTAGGAGCACAGATCTCCACCTGCATCCTCCACACTAGTGGCTGAGGCCCAAGCATTTGAGCCATATTCTGATGCTTCTCAGGACTCATTAGTAGGAAGCTTAAATGCAGGCAGAGTAACTGGGTCTGAAGCAGCGTTCCATACATGAAACAGGTGTCCTGAGTGGTAACTTAACCCTCTGTGCCACAGCATGTTCGCCATGAGATAATCTATTTTAACATTTACCCTTCATTGTGAAATAAGTGTAAGATTTTGTTAGTTACAGTAGGGCTTTGGTATATGCATTATAATATATAAGGTTATTTTCTTTTCTAAGAAACAATTTTCATACCCTTCTAGGCAATATTCTCCCATTACGAATGCCACGATCTACACTTATATGCGTCAGAATCACCTAAGAATCTTATCAAAACTCAAATTGCTGGAGCTCACTCCCAGCCTCTAGCAAAGATTTGTGTTTATAAAATGATATGTGAATTTAAATTTTTGAATTAAAATAAACATCATTTAATTCCATTTTCCCACGAACTATTTGAAGTCCCCTCATACCTTATAGTTGTTCGATTCTTACAACATATGAATAGGTTATTTTTTTTTTTTTGACAGGCAGAGTGGACAGTGAGAGAGAGACAGAGAGAAAGGTCTTCCTTTTGCCGTTGGTTCACCCTCCAATGGCCGCCGCGGTAGCGCGCTGCGGCCGGCGCACCGCGCTGTTCCGATGGCAGGAGCCAGGTGCTTATCCTGGTCTCCCATGGGGTGCAGAGCCCAAGCACTTGGGCCATCCTCCACTGCACTCCCGGGCCACAGCAGAGAGCTGGCCTGGAAGAGGGGCAACCGGGACAGGATCGGTGCCCCGACCGGGACTAGAACCCGGTGTGCCGGCGCCGCGAGGCGGAGGATTAGCCTGTTGAGCCACGGCGCCGGCCATGAATAGGTTATTAATTTAAAGTAAACGTACACAAATTTTTAAATGGCTTGGTATTATAAAATTAAAATCCAGTTCGATCCAGGGTGACATATTCCAGGCTCCTCCCCTTTTCCTTCAGTGGAATTCCGGGTTGCCTCAGAGATTGAAACACCTCAGGTAATGGAGCATGTTCTGCTCACTTGCTCATTTATAACTTTCCCCATTTTCTCCTTGAAATACAGAGTGTAATGGTTCCATTTTATTATCCTTCATTTTCACTTGTTCCATTTTCTCTGGAGCTGGGATCTAGAAGAAGGAATAGCAGAACTGGCAGTGCTTAGGTTAAGCAACTGGGCATCTGTTAGATATTCTCCTAGAGCTAGCTGTGTTTCTGTTTAAACTCAAATGGCAACAGGTGACCTTTTTGTGGCAGATATCCAAACACGAGTTCTTCTCTAGTGGCATGCATGTGAGTTAATTAGAAACAACTGTGAAGCACTCGCTCAACTTCCCCACACTCCCTGACATGGAGATTCTGGCATTACCATCCTTAAACTTTCTCTAAAGTATTTTTTCAGAATATTTTACAGTCCCTTGAAGATGAGGCTGCTTTGCCTTTTCTCTTTTGTAGGATATTTGCTGCTCAACTCAATCTTTCCTCCCACAGAGTCTCCTTAGCCCATCAGAAACTCAGACATATTTGTTAGACCAGAGGGGCATATCGCATCTCTGCCCTACCAGCTGCTTTTCATGTTCCCTCTTCTGATGCTCCCACTGCTTAAAAGGCAGGAAAGTGGATCTGCTGCATGAAGAAAAGCTTCAACTCAGGAATTAAGATGTCTTCCACCCTCCCTAAAACAACTTCGATCTCTACAAATGAAATTTCTTGGAACTTTCCTTTTAACCATTGGTAGTAAGGGAGCACCATTTTCTGCTTTCTTGGAAAGAGCAGAGTAATGCTGCACCCAATCTACATAGCCAATAACTCGGTACTGCAATGTGTCTGTGGTCTACCTAGCCCTTCTAATCATTTAAAGAAGAGACTGTGATAGTGGCAGGGACTGAGAAGGATATTAGCTGAAATATTTCCTGTTGCACCAGAATTGCTGATTAGAATGCAATAGTGAAGACAGAATATGATGAATACCCTTTCAAATTGTCCTAAGATGATATCTACCACTTTTTGTGTGTTTCTCTTTATCTTTATTTTATTTATTTGACAGATAGAATTACACAGTGAGAGAGGGAGACAGATAGAAAGGTCTTCCTTCCATTGGTTCACTCCCCAAATGGCTGCCACGGCCGGTGCTGCGCCGATTCGAAGCCAGGAGCCAGGTGCTTCCTCCTGGTCTCCCATGCAGGTGCAGGGGCCCAAGCACTTGGGCCATCCTCCACTGCCCTCCTGGGTCGCAGCAGAGAGCTGGACTGGAAGAGGAGCAAACGGGACTAGAACCGGGTGCCCATGTGGGATGCCGGCACTGCAGGCAGAGGATTAACCAAGTAAGCCACGTTGCCAGCCTGTGTTTCTCTTTAAACTGAATACTTCATAACGCTTTTTCATCACCATTGATTTCCAATCAGCAATACAGGGGCAACAGGAAATGTTCCAGCTAATAATCTGGGTGAGAATGACTCAAAAGGAGCACATGTGTTTGCTTTGCCTTTTCCTTGAGCAGGGATGGGACTATGCATAGAGTGTGATAAATGCCCATTGAATAGAAGATGAGAGGTAGGAAAAGAGAAATTTATGAACAAAATTCTAGGTCTATTGTTTGGATAGACTGCTTTTTAAAATAGTGTAAAAAGAATTGTCTGCACAAATGTCACTTAAAGAGATGAAAGCACAAAATGTATCTTGATAGTCAATTTAAAGTAAAGTAACAGAATATGAAGATGGAGAGTTGGAAAAGACATATACATTCATATTGGCTTGCTCTAATGACCTATTGCTTGCCTGTCCAGCATCCTAAAATCCATTAGTTCAATCAGATTGCACAATACAGTTTTCCTGTTCTGAATATTGTCAATACTAGTTTTAAAATAATATAATTTAGAGTAAAACAATATAGTATGCTAGAGAAAAAAAATAGAAACCCTGGTCTTTAAAGTCATTTTAAGTAGGTTCCAGTACCTAAATTTAATGTCTAAAATGTGCTAAATTTACATGAATATTTCAGCTGACTTAAATACTGTTTTTTTTTCTTATTTTGTCATGAAGCATAATAACTTACCTTTTCATCATTCCTAATTCGTCCCCTGCTGGACCAAGGCAAAGTCTTGGCTGATCAAATCCATCTCACAGTGACATGTGCAGCAGAACTGCTAGGCTGTCACACAGTGTGAATTCATCCATCAGCCATTAAAAAAAAAAATGAAATCCTGTTTTTCGCAACAAAATGAATAAAACTGGAGACCATTATGCTTGGTGAAATAAGCCAGTCCCAAAAAGACAAATATAATGTTTTCTCTGATTTAGGATAGCTAATATACAAAGTAAAAAATGTAATATATATGGGCAAAATTGATGTCATGAGATTTGATTATTGTTTATAGCTCTTGTCTATAGTCTTGAGGAACAGTAGTTTTTATACTTAATAATTATTGAATTCTTGATTAATGGAAGTTATTATAAAGAAAATAAAAGGCATTTCATTATAAAAATTAAAAGAAAAATAAAAAAAGAAAGAGGAGGGTGGGAGTAAGGGAGTGAGGGAGAGTGGATTGGAAAGGATCTTTATGCTCTTAACATTGCATGTAATAAATACATGGAATTTGTTCCCTTTATATAAATAAAAAGAAAAAAGCAGCATCTGAAATGGAAAACAAACAAAATTCATCCATCCCCAGGCAGTGTATCCAAAAGAGTAAAGAGAAAGCATTTTCCACTCAAGCTGGTATCTCTGACAATGATGTTTCTTTAGAAAATGGTAACTTTTCTAAAGGGAGATGTGAATCTTCTAGGGGAAGGCACTCTGTTGACTTTCATTACTGAGCTGGCCTGGGAGGAGAGCTGGCCAGGTAAAGGCAGGTGGCATCTCTAACAAGAAATTTACAGTTCTGCCTGCAATGTTGTTGACCCTACTTGACCATCCCCTCAGCTGCAGTGGTCACTTTGGAAGTTGGGCTGAGTGAAGGGCTTTTCAGCTTAGAGCCAATAAGATCTGTGGCTCTGACCTGGGCATCCTTCGACTCCAGGGCAGGTCCATTTCCAGTGATCCAACTCTTGGCAGAGCTGCCAGGGCTCTTCACAAGCTGACTTCTGCTGAAGCCCAGGCTTACCACTTTGAAAGCCACAGCAGTGGACTGGCCTGTTGGGTCACCTTGAGGGCAGATCACTGTACAGATCAGCCATTAATAGGCCTGCCACCCATTGCTTCTGATGCCGAGCTTTCTTTTCCTCCTGGTTTGTGTTAAAGCAGACCAGAGGATGCAAGTCAAGGGAGTGCCCGTTTCCCATCTCTAATCTTCGGTGGCCTGAACTACAAGTCCATAGTCACAGGCATGTTCTGTAGTAGTTTTTCTAAGGTGGACAATGCCAATGAGGAAAATTATATTCTCACTTTAAAACTTTCTTTCCCTTTGGTCTGAAAGGGAGGTTTTTTCTACTGTATACTTCGCTGATGGCGAAGTAAATCTAGCTATGAGATTATTATTTAAGTTCTTATTTTGGCTATGCTATTGCAGAAAAATGTTAGCCATCTCTTTTATAAGGTCTAAAGATTAAATTGTGTGTCCTACAGATTCCTTCATAATAGAATTAGTTTCCTACCTTGAGGAGACTAGAGAAATGAAAGAACAAGTTGGGCTTAGAATAGAGAAATGAGGGAGCAAGTCCTAGATCGCTTGCTGACAATAGCAATATCACATGAATACTTAGCAAACCGTTGCAACCATTAGATAACAACTTAAGAAAACATTTACCAGAAGGTCCAATGCCTTCTAGAAATTTTAAGAATCATGTATTTGAAAACACCTCTTAAATATCTAACATGGCGTAGTTTGTTTAACCAGTAAACTTAAGCACAACCATATAAAATGTTTTTAGTTTCTTTCTACCAACAAGTTTAAAACATATGATGCAGAGATTCAGGTCACACAAATTAAAATGTATCTTTGATTGATTTTAGCAGCTTATATTTATGGACAATCTTATCTATAAGCCAATTAAAATAAAACTCTTAATAAAATTTTCCCATGTGGACATACAATATGTACACACATACAACATAACATAATAGACCAATATAGCAATTTTAATAGTAGCTTTTAAAATCTTTAACTCTTTTAGTAGATTGCCAATTGATTTGAATTGCTTTTTGTTTTTAGTAACCTCAGTTAACCATACTTTCTCTCAGTTGGTACTGTTAATACATTATTGGCTTCATCAGTTTACAGAGCCATCCCAAAGTACTGAATACAATAGAAGTGGCTGGAAAAAGTCCATAGGAACCTGTAGGAGGACAGGTAAACTCAGAACCAACAACGCTTTAGCTTTATGAGCAGCAAATCATATATAACTGTGGATGACAAAAGACTTTAAGTGGCCATGTTTAAAATTATAAACTCATCAATCAACAAGAGGCACTTGCTTACTTCACAGTATTTTTGAAAGCACCTGTAGGATTTTACAAGTATTTAACCCTTTAGGCCTCTTTTCTAGAGCAAACTCTTAAAAATCGCAAATGCAGTATAATTTCTGTAGCTAGGCATGGGATTAACTATCTCAGAGTTGCCTTGTCCTCTAGCTTGGCAAATTACTACACAAGTTCAAACTGAATAGAGTAGTAAAGTTAGTTACTGCTGAGACATAGAAGATGGATGAAGCTTTCCATCACTTTTGTCTTTAAGCTTTCTGTAACTTCTTCAAGCTGCATTATTACTTGTGTTTCCATTCCTTGCATAAGTCTTAATGTATATTCCAATTGCATACAACTTTTCTTAAATAAATGTAATTTGTGATTTTTTGGTGATCTTTTCTTTATTTACTCAATCAACTTATGTTAAGTGTGAAGTACACAGTACTGAGAGAGGACCCTTCCTTTCAAAGGCTTGCAAATTCAGAGAAGCACAGGCAAAGGAACCAGAAATTGTGGTTTTGTAGGGAAAGAAGTGTGATAGCATCAGGGTCCAGAACAATGGGAGTGCAGAAAAAGGTGGTCAACCTCAGACTAGGGAGTCAGGACTTGATGCAGAGCTGAGTCTGACCTCTAAGGCTTATTTGATACCAATAGGATGCCATATTGAAGTAGGCAGGCATACAGGTTAAAATTGTTAGATTTGTGAACTGGAAGACCACGCCTTTGCCACGCCCCTGTGTGACCTCATGCCCCTACCTGATGCCTTTGCCACGCTCCTCTGTGGCCTCATTCCCCTACCTGGCAACACCTGGGTGCCCACCAGCCAATCAGGTTAATTAATCACTCCCCTTTGGAAGTGGGTTAAAAGCCTGGGGCACGGTGTGTCCAGCCCTGCTCTTCTTCCCTGGCCTCTTGTCAGGAGGGGGCTTGCTGTAGCCCTACGCTTCCAGGGCTCATGGCCTTCGGGCCATGTGCTATAAGATTCCTGGCCCAGATACAGGCCTAGATGCTCTTCGACATGGCTGGTTCCTGGTGCGTGGTATGAACCCCTATTCACCTTGCTCTTAAATAAAGCTCTCACTCTCCTATGCATCTTTCTCACTAAATAAAAGCTTAAAACGTACCATGCTGCCTTGTTTATCTGTGCTGGTATTTAGAATTCTTCTCTAAATATTAGGCACGAACCCTCTTGGGCTTATTAATATCGGGGATTTAGTAATAAGCCCGTGGTGAAATTGTAAGGCACCCCAAATTCCGGTAGCACATGTGGCACCCCAGATAGCATTTCTAGGGAAATTTAAGGGGCCACATTTCAGTGTAAATTTTATGGGGTCTTCTCCGATTTCAATATCTTTGAGCTTTTAGAATATTGAATTATATTCCTTTAAACTTTTTGAATGGATAGATGATGAATGAGGCCTTGACACGTAGTTTTCTATGTATGATGAGTTAAAAAAATGGAATTATTCTTTACAAAGTAAAAAGAAATTCAGCCTAAAGTTTTAGTAGTTGGGAGAAAATGTCAATTGTTCAGGCAATTCCCTAAGTGTAACTTTCTAGTGCAGACTAGTAAACAAAACCCCCACATTAGTTATGATTGACCAGCAAATTTCCTTAATAACCATCTGTCAGGCAGCATATTTCCTACCTGTGTCTGCTGTTAAATAGCAATGGATACAAAAATAATACGTTGTGTTCCTGCAACTTTGCTGGGTATCTAGCTTAGGTGTCAAAGCTATAAACCCAGCAGATGTGAGAAATTAATGTCAGAAAGCAGCAGGTACAAATTCAGAATAACAATAATAATAGTATCAAGTTTCACATGAAAGTCCTATCATAAATAGAATGAAGAGGTGAAATTTGTAGTTCTTTATCTGAATAAATAACCAGAAAAGTTACATTTAATTTTAATCCATTTAGTTTGGTTATATTTATATATTGCTCTTAATATATTGCTACTAATTTTAAATAATTAACCTCTGTTTTATAGACAGAATACCTAATGTTAGCACTTAAATAGTCACTTCCAAAGGAGGAAAAGCAGAAGTGGAAGAGGGAAGAGACTTCATTTTTACTGATGATCTACTATGGGCCAGGTAGTTAGGTTTATATTCTCCCTTTCTCCTTTCCCTCTTTACCTGCCTTCACTTTGTTCTCTCCTTTCTTATCCTTCCCTTCTTTCCTGTAGTTGAGACTCCTGTTGTCTCTTAATATTTACTTTCATTTTATTTTTCCATAATAGAACAATTAATGGTAGCTGGACAGATGGTCACCCCAGACGCAATGGCTACTGTCCCTGACCTTCCACAGCGACACTCTGATCCATGGGAGGAAGTGGGAATGCTGGGGTCAGTGCGATAGTCCTCAGAGGTGGAAGTCGGGAATGCTTCCTGCCTCTCCTCCTTCTTCCTCTAGATGCAAATAGGATAGGATGACTATAACTAGGGCTGCTCTTTTGGACTTCAAAGCAGAACCTGTGGTTTTGAGGTTGGTAAATCCCTTGTGTTTATCCACTTGAAGTGGGGTGAGTGCTTCCTTCTCATGAAACATATAGGCATATTAAGAGAGTGGATACTCAAATGGAGTCTAGGCTCCATTATAGACAGCACAGGGAGAAGGGTGGTTATTAAGTGGGAGGCTAATCATGCCTGCTATTGACACATACTATGTGACAAATACTGCATAGGAGTTAAAGATAAGGATGGCCTATGAGCTATAGAAGTCTCAGTGGACTCTCAGGGAGGGGAACATAAATAAACAACACCTGTGCAGAGCAATTTACTATACCACAGAGTGCCATGATGCTAAGCAAAGTTTTTGCTGGTAGCAAGAATGATAAACAGTTTAATAAAAGTACATCAGTAATACAAATGAACCTAGGAATTGAAAATAGAGAACTTGTCAATAGTGATTTGGTTTAAAAACAGTAATGATGTGAGGACAAATTTTCGAAGAGAGAGAAATTCAAGAGGGATAGAGTAGATTCATTTTCTGACTCTTTCTGGGAAAATTTAGAATGCAAATTACCACAGTGTAAAAAATAGGGGCTGGCACAGTGATGCAGTGAGTTGAGCTACTGCTTGTAATGCTGAATCCCATATTGGAGCATGGGTTCACATTCTCATTTTTTTTTTAATTTTCTTCTCTTTTCACATTCTCATTATTCCACTTCTGATCCAGTTCCCTGCTAATGTGTCTGGAAAGGTTGCAGAGGATGGTTCCAGTGCTTGAGCCCCTGCCATCCACATGTGAGACCTGAATGGAGTTCCTGGTTCCTGGGTTCAGCCTGGCCTTTCTTAAGCCTTTGTGGGCCACTGGGGGAGTGAACAGGAGATGGAAAATCACTATCTTTTCTCCCTTTGTCTTTATCTTTGAAATAAATAAGGGAAATCATTTTTAAAAATAACACATAAGGAGAAATTGTGAAGAGGCGATGTTTGTACAACTTTGTCTATATTGTTCATCCTACACTTTTGTGATAGAAGTACTAAAGTTTATGTGAATATTATTCATATAGTTTGTTTCAGGTTAATATTGTGTGAATTTCCTGAGCAGCCTATCATGTATGTCACAGTAGTTTTTCATTTCCTAGACTACACAGATTTTCTGATGTTGGTCTTTCAGTCTGCATCTTTTGCCTACTACATTTGTTTCTCTAATTTCACCGCGTGTTTAAATCCTGCCTCTACAGCTATACTGCAAGGTTTTCGATGGAAAATATTTAAGCAGGTGTTTCTGTATCCTATCCTGTATAGCAAGAAACGCAGTAGAAATAAAAAGGAATAAAGGGAAATGACATCAAAATCTCTCTTCCAGTGGCAGTGATAGTGCTGAGACTGATTCAAACTTTTGTCACTCAAGTCTGTTCTTCTTTGGTACAGAGGATTTTGGTAGAGTTAAAGAATGTTAAATCTGGGTACTCTGTTACTACTTTAGGGTTTTTTTTTTTTTTTTATCTATTTGAGAGGTAGCATTACATACAGAGAGAAGGAGAGAGAGAGAAAGGTCTTCCTTCCATTTATTCACTCCCCAAATGGCCGCAACAGCTGGAGCTGAGCTGATCCAAAGCCAGGAGCCAGGAGCTTCTTCCAGGTCTCCCACATGAGTACAGGAGCCTAAGCACTTGGGCCATCTTACCCTGCTTTCCCACATGTATTAACAGGGTAAGAAACTTAGGAAGAGGAGCAACTGAGAAAAGGAAAGGCACCCACATTGGATGCATATGCTGCAGGTGGAGGCTTAGCCGCAGTGCCAGCTCCCAGGTTTGGGATTTTAATTTTATTCGTGATAAAAGTGGTGATTGAAGGGGAACATGAGTTGCTTCAGATCCCACAGCTCTTTAAATTGTGAGTGCAAATACCTGGCTCCAGACCAGCTAAAATGTTATGCTCACAGGCAAGCTTCATTTAGTTTAAGATTCAAAATTATTTACACAACTATTCATTCACATTGCTTTCTCATTTATTTGTGAATGTGTGAGATTATCTTTTTGGTTAGTCCTTGTGCTTTGAAATTCTTCCATATTCTTTTCTTTTTTCAATATTTATATTGAGATGCACTGAGACAAAACCCAAGCACCTCCAATAGAGTTGCAGGGACTCTTCTTTTGAGTGTCTCTTTAATGTTTTCCAACCAGTAGTGAAATTTCAGAAGATTTAATTTGGCCAAGTTCAAAGTTCTTAGCTGTGGTCTTTTACTTTCTTCTTTTTCTTTTTTCATCAAGTTTGCAGAGGGAGGTTTGAGATCTATCTTAACTTAATTATTTTTGACAGGCCAACTGTACCAAACAGGATGAAATTATAACCTTTTCAGTTAATTGTTGTGATTATCTACTTAGCATAATGTGCTTGCCTGGCACACTAAGGAGATGCCTGCTGTGAGACTGCAGCTGGTGGTTAGGTATGAAGGGTATGTCTTAAGATTTCATTAAAAAAAATCAAAACATGTGTGCACATTAGGGTTTAGAACAAGATCAGCATCTGAATAACTGGCCCAGAAAATAGTTTTATGCAGATGAGTGAATGACTAAACACATTCAATCTGACCCTTTTGTATAATAAGAACTGGAAATAGAATAATGAATTAGGGATTTGTGGTACACTAAAATTCATTTTCTTATAAAATACTGTAAGAGGAACATTTTAAGTTAGGGTGGAGTTCATGAAGGAATTTAATGAGTTACAGTACAGAAAGGGACCAAAGTCATAGCTAAGCAAGTGTCCTCAATGAGTTCTTCCCAATGTCAGGAGTGAAGTGGTCTTGCTGTGCATTGGTCAAAGAACATAAAGGGAAAATGGGAACTTGGGAAAAGAAGAGTGTTAAGTTTGAAAAATACAAGGAGAAAGGGGCCCTTTGGGACATGTTTCCATCTTATTGATTTCATCAAAGGACTCCTTTATCTTTTATTTTGGTCCAGACTTATTATGGTATTGAAGGACAATCAGGGTATTCATTATTAGTTAATTTTTTCCATGAAGGGATAATAATGCCCATATTACAATTTCAATTTCTATTAGCCAAGGACAAGGAGAATCAGGACTTCTGATTATATATAGGTCCAGGACTAGGAAAGCTTATGTCTAAAGGCTCTCTTGGTGTTTGCTGTGAGAATGAGAGGCTTCATTTTATGGGTCCACCCTTGAAACTGTAACCTTATTCTAATTGGCTTCAATATTATTCATAACTCAAAGATAATTAAAGTGTGTTCAAGATGTTAGAAAGGGCACCAGAAGTCACACCCTTACTTAGGGGTTCCTGATATATTGCTTTCACAGTGTGTGACCTCAGAAAAAGTCAGCACAATATCATTTGGGCTTTGTAGCCCAGTAACCTTGCCTGATTTCCTTTAAAAAGCTGATAAGTTTTGCCTTTCTCTCTTCTGAACTACAGATGTTAAACCAAAATTGTTGTCCCTCATTTGGGATAGAATGAAAGACAAAGTTAAAGTAATATCTCAAGGCCTAATCTACTTTTGATGAATTTGCTTAGACACCGGGCAGAAAAGAAAAGGATTATTCTATATCAGGTATGATGGATACATAGTACACATTTGTCCTGAGACAAGTGGTTTATCCATTCTTGTGATATGCATTTGCTAGCTGTGTGGCAGACACTGCACTATTCCTTTAACTTTAAAGGTATTTGTGTTTTGGACCCATGTCCCATGTTGCTATGGGTTTAATGTGCCTAAAACATGTTATTGGAATTCATTCATTCATGTGAGTGTGTCAATAATAAATCCCAATGGGACTGCTAAACTGTATTTAGTCCCAGTTAAATGCTTCATGGACATATCAGGTTATAAGAGGCATTTGGGTGTGAAAGTAAGATTGGATTAGGAAGGCAGGAAAGAAAAAATGGCTATGGAGTCAGATGAGCTGACTATGTATCCATGGTGCACCATTTGCTAGCTAGGTGACCATCAATAAATTGACATCTGTATGATGCAGTACACTCATTGAGACTAGGAGCATCATAGCACTTATCTGTAAGGTTCTTTGATAGTTCACAGAGATAACACAGATAAAATGACCAGAAAAAGATGTATAGCTCATTGAAGGGGTCAGAAATTTTCAGACTATTGATTAGTGCTTTAGGGTTCCCGCATCCTCCATCAGAAGCCATTTTATAAGGAGTTAGAAATTTCATTCTCCTTGGTGTGGGTTGTGGTTTTAGAGTGTGAAAGAATTGAGTTTATATAGTTAATAGTAATTTTGAGACTGAGAGGAACCATGAGTTATTATGACTATAAGGCTCTGCCATCCACATACTCTTTTAGGACTCCTCCTGGGCGGGTCGACACTGTTTCTCAGCTCTGCAATTTTTCTTCTATAGACTCTTTTCTTTCAGTGGACTGCTAACCTGTTTATAATATTTCAGGCTCTTTTTCAGATAGATTTCTGTTATTTTCTGCCAATGGGACGTACCAGAAGTTAGAAAGTAGGAGGAGAAAAGAAGGTATCTTTATATATCAATAGAATAGTGATATCTATAGAAATGCTAGTAGCATTAGCAACACATTAGCATGGAACACCAGTGTTCATGAGATTGGGCTCTAGCAGATCTTCATTTCAGAAATAAATTGCATCAAATGGCTGGTCAGACTGTAGCAATTCTGCTATATGAAATCTCCTGGTTATAGAATGGAGCACATCCTTTTGATGCAGTTTGCCCTATAGAATGGTAGAATGGACCTGGCCATTCACTTAACACCAGTTGAGAGACTGCACTTTTTGAGGGTGAGTTGTTATTCTTATTTTTCTTTTATTTTGATTTAGGATTTACTGTATTATTATCTACTTTAGGATTTACTTTATTTATTTTAAAAGCAGATTGAGAGAGAGAGAGAGAGAGAGGATCTTCAATCCACTAGTTTACTCCCCAAATGGCTGCCACTGCCACAGCTGGGCCGAGCTGAAACCAGTAGTCTAGAGCTTCCACAGGGTCTCCCACATGAGTTTGGCCTTCCTCTGCTGCTTTCCCAGGTACATTGGCAGGGAGGTAGATTGGAAATGGAGCAGTCTGGACTTGGACCAGTGCCCATATGGGATGATGGCATTGCAGGAGGCAGCTTAACCCACTATTCTATAATACTGGGCCCTAACCATATTTTTCTGTTGTTTGTTTGGCCATGATACATGCTTTGGATACTTATTGAATATATTACACTTTTTTTTCAAAGAAATATACAGAAGTCTAGGAATCAAAGAAGTGACTCTTGTGATAATGCCTCTCTAATGACACACTGACAATTTTTACTATTTTCTGGTTTAGGAGAATTCAATCCCTGGAAGAAAACTTCTAAAGATCACAATTTTTTAAAATAGATTTGAATATCAGAATGCTTCCTGGTTATTTTGACCTACTGATGTAATAATCAAGAGGAAAATTATGGGATTTCTGTGAGTCTGGGGTTGAATTATTTTTATTATAAAGCCAAAATGTAATTGTTTTGCTGTAGAGGCAAGGGAAACTTAGAAACCTGGGGGATTCTTTAAATGTCTCTTAGTACTACTGCTTACAGTAGTAAATATTAGTGTGAGATGATAGAATACAATAAAAGTAGGATGAGTAAGTATCAGTACTTTCAGGAGTAAATATTTAGCTTAATGCATCAGATAAAAAATGCTAACCAACTGAAGGAATGGCTAGGGTAAAGGGATTATGGAATAGGTTGTAGGCTAAGGAAGTTATCCATATAAACTATGTTATAATAGATCATTACAAAAAAAGGACTGTAGTGATTACTTGTAATTTCCTGTTTGGTTGCTATGGATATATTTTATATATCATTCATATTTTCTCCATTTTTTTTCCATTTATATGAAGGTTCTTCAAAAAGCTCATGGAAAAGTAGAATTCAAAGATAAGTCTAATTTGGTACAAAAATTTTTTTGAAATCTATGCATACTTTTGAAGATAAATTATGTAAGAGGAGTTATATATTTTTTTTTTTTTGACAGGCAGAGTGGACAGTGAGAGAGAGAGACAGAGAGAAAGGTCTTCCTTTTGCCGTTGGTTTACCCTCCAATGGCCGCCACGGCCAGCACGCTGCGGCCGGCGCACCGTGCGGATTCAAAGGCAGGAGCCAGGTGCTTCTCCTGGTCTCCCATGGGGTGCAGGGCCCAAAGACTTGGGCCATCCTCCACTGCCTTCCCGGGCCATAGCAGAGAGCTGGCCTGGAAGAGGGGCAACCGGGACAGAATCTGGCACCCCAACCGGGACTAGAACCCGGGGTGCTGGCGCCACAAGGCAGAGGATTAGCCTAGTGAGTCACGGCGCTGGGCGGAGTTATAAATTTTCTAAAGATTTATTTATTTATTTGAAAGATGGGGCCAGCGCTGCGGCTCACTAGGCTAATCCTCCGCCTGCGGCGCTGGCACACTGGGTTCTAGTCCTGGTTGGGGCGCCAGATTCTGTTCAGGTTGCCCCTCTTCCAGTCCAGCTCTCTGCTGTGGCCCGGGAGTGCAGTGGAGGATGGCCCAAGTGCTTGGGCCCTGCACCCGCATGGGAGACCAGGAGGAAGCACCTGTCTCCTGGCTTCAGATCCGTGTAGTGTACCAGCCACAACGCACCGGCCATAGCGGCCACTTGGGAGATGAAAAAACGGAAAAAGGAAGACTTTTCTGTCTCTCTCTCTCTCACTGTCTAACTCTGCCTGTCAAAAATAAATAAATAAATAAATAAATAAATAAATAAATAAATAGAAAGATGGAGTTACAGAGAGGCAGAGGCAGAGGTGGAGAGATCTTCCATCCACTTGTTCACTCCCCACATGGCTACATTGGCCGGAGCTGAGCCAATCCAAAGCCAGGAGACAGGAGCTTCTTCCAGGTCTACCATGCAGGTGCAAGGACCCAAGGACTTGGGCCATCTTCGACTGCTTTCCCAGGCCATAGTGGAGAGCTGGATTGGAAGTGGGATGCTGGTACTGCAAATGGTGCCTTTACCTGCTACATCATAGTGCTGACCCCTACAATTTAGTTTTAGATAATAATACATCTATGTGGGTTAATAACAAAATCAGAAGTGGAATTAATAATAACTGGTGATTCATTTTAATTTGGGGATGAATGAATGAGTTCATTTTCCTACTTTAGAAAGATAATTACTATTTTATGTAACCTGATGCTTTTAAAGTTATCATTTGGAAGTCTAACTATGGAAAGAAAAGTGGGTATGGCGGAAGGGACTGGAGTAGGCTGTGCTGAATGGTGTATATAACCTCTGAGTTTCATATTCACCCTTTTTACACTCTTTCCTTGCATACCAGGGCTGAAAAATATAGACTATGTTTCTCTAAAAGCCCTTGCCTGCTGGTTTCTTGTCATGTTCAGCTCGTGGAAAATATTGAAGGCATAATATTGATTAGAATGAGGAGACAAGAAGTTAATTTTTCCTGGCTTCCTACAATGCATTCCTAAAGAGTAGTGATGTCAACAGCAGAAGCAATGGAGACAATAGCAGTTGCTAATGCCAGGTGTGTTCTTTGATTTCAGATAAAATAGCTTAAAGCTAATGACAGCATTTTCTTTTATTATTATTATTATTAAGAGATAGACAGAAAGATACAGAGATACAAAAAGACTGAGAAAGAGGGAAACAGGCCGACACACATACACAGAGAGAGAGAGAGAGAGAAGGAGAGAGAGAGAGAGAGAAAGAGAGAGAGAGACCCCTTACACTGGTTTATGTCCCCAAATGCTTATAATTCCCAGTATTGGGTCAGGTAAAAAGCAAGACTAGGAATGTGATCCAAGTCTCCTACACAGGTGGCAGAAACTCAATTACTTGAGTCATCACCACGGTCTCTTAGTGTTTTCATTGGTAGAAATCAGGAGCCAGAGCTGAGATTTGAACCTAGGCTCTTTGATGTGGGACATGGGCGTCTGAACCAACAGGCTAAATGCTTTTTCCCCAATGACATTATTTTCTTACTTTCTTTCTTTCTTTGACAGTATTTTCTTTTCTTAGCATTAAAGAAAGAAAAATAAGCAAACACAAAAATATGGAAAAATCTTCCATGTTCGTGGATCGGAAGAGGTAATATCAAATGTAAGAAGATCAAATGTAGGTAATATCAAAATGTCTATACTGCCAAAAGCATTTTACAGATTCAATGCAATCACCAGTTTAATCTCATCCACTTTGATTTTTTTCTTTCTCTCCACTCAGTTCTAGCCTCTATTTCTATTGCATTATTATTTCTGCAGTCCTATGGTGTTTCTGAAATATTTACTTAAATTATTTACAGATCTCTGGTTGAGGAGATGGACTCAGTGTTCTGTACATTTCCAGAATTTTCCAACATTATTTAGCTAGAAATAGATAAAATATGCCTGGTTACATTTAAATTTCAAACAAACATTACTTGATACATCATTATAATAAAAAATCATATGGTATACGTGTAGGTATAGACATGTATATTTGTATTTAAGCCTCTTTCCTTTCCTTTCATTTTCTTTCCCTTTTCTTTCCTTTTGCTAAGGCTGGCAAACCCTAGTGAGAGAAATTCTGTAAGAACTTCCATTGAAAGCTCCTTGTCTGTAGCAGAATAATATTAGGCTTTCTACTTTATAGGTCCAAGAACAGCGTGGATGTGTTCAGTCTTCAACAGAGATTTCAAGGCAACAGGTATAGGACTTTCATGTCCTTTCAGTCTTCAACCACAGATGGTGGATATGATCTAGTGCTCAAGATCACAAGGTCAATCATTCTTAAAATGTGTTCCCTGGATGGCAACAGCAGCATCACCTGAAGACGCCAAACCCCACACTTACTTAGAAACCATTAGGTTGATCCTCAAAATTCTATTTTAATAAACCTTCCATTCTTTTTTGTAATATTTATTTATTTACTTGAAGGAGTTACATAGAGAGAAAAGGAGAGGCAGAGAGAGAGAGAAGAAGAGAGGGAGAGAGAGAGAGAAGAAGAAGAGAGGGAGAGAGAGAGAGAGGGAGAGAGGGAGAGAGAGAGAGGTCTTCCATCGCTGGTTCACTCCTTGATTGGCTGCAAGAGCTGGAGCTGCGCTGATCAGAAGCCAAGAGCCAGGAGGGTGCAGGGGCCCAAGGACTTAGGTCATCTTCCACTGCTATTCCAGGCCATAGCAGAGAGCTGCATCAGAAGAGAAGCAGTCAGGACATGAACCGGTGCCCATATGGGATCCCAGTACTGCAGGCAGAGGCTTTACTTGCTATGCCACAGTGCTGGCCCCAAACATTCCATTCTAATGCAAGTTCATATTTGGAAAACAGCACCAATGTCAAGTAAAATATAGAGCACCTGTAAAGTTATCCTCTCCTCCTTTGCCCATGTTCGAAGTTTTTATCATTTTTTTTTTTTTTCTTTTGGACAGGCAGAGTTAGCGAAAGAGAGCGAAAGGTCTTCCCTCCATTGGTTCACCCCTCAAATGGTCGCTACAGCCGGCACGCTGTGCAGATCTGAAGCCAGGAGCCAGGTGCTTCTCCTGGTCTCCCATGTGGGTGCAGGGCCCAAGCACTTGGGCCATCCTCCACTGCCCTCCTGGGCCATAGCAGAGAGCTGGACTGGAAGAGGAGCATTGGGGACTGAATGTGGCACCCCAACCGGGACTAGAATCTGGGGTGCTGGCGCCATAGGTGGAGGATTAGCTAAGTGAGCCGCGGTGCCGGCCCAAAGTTTTTATTTCTTAACTATATCATTTATTGCTAAATCTGTGTCTAATCATACAGTACCTTTTCTCATAATCCATTAATCAGGTACGACTAATTTGTCTCAGGTATATTTCCAACTTCCCATTCTCAACCTACTTTTTTTAGAATAGTACTTTTTGTTTTGAAATATCCTTCCTTACCACCTGTAGCTACTTAAGATGTAAGTTTCTATCAGAAATGGATCAAAAATATGTAGACTGATAGTAAATTTTAATAACCTCATGCAGTTGGCTTTTATATTTGGATTATTTGGATCTGGCTCCTGACTCTAGTTTCCTGCTAATGCAGAGCCTGAAGGGAGTGATGATAACTCAACAACTGATTATTGCTACATATGCAGGATAGTTGAACTGATTGCCCAGCTCTGAATTTGGCTCAACTCAGTCCCAGCTGTTTCAACTCATAAACTAGGGTTGGAAACATTCACTTTTTCTTTGTCTCAAGTGATAATTATAATAATAATAATAATAAAAGATCATGTGTTAATTCTGCTTCTGGAAACACACAGAACATGAAAACATTTAAATTCATTAGCCATGCATTTTCTATAATGGTAAAATTGAAGACACTGTGGAAAGTCATCTAAATGAATTACTTTTGGTTGGAAGAGATATTACAGTGGCCTAGAAATCACATTGAAGCAAGTAACAGCTTATTATGTGAGTGTATAAACTGTACTTTTGTTTGGTAATCCTGGGAAATCTGAGGTGAAATCCCTTTGCTAAAACTATTTGGGTTGATTTGGAGATTTGGATAGAGATACTGTTTGAGTTCACAGAGAAGAATTCACATTTCCCCATAGATAAACAATTCCTGAAATAAAGTCATTATAAATTGTGCTGTGGCTTATTTACCACCAGCACACACCTTCTTAATTAGATAAAAGCTAGATCAATTGCAAGACAATACTGGACCTGTCAACATTAGAAAGAGAGTGATGAGGCGTCCCTGGGCAAAATGCCAGTTCTAATGAGTAACCTTGAAGTGTTGTGCTTCTTCATGCACAGGCAGGATTCATACCCCATGGCTGTTACATTACCTGAGAGTCAAGAATGTTGGGTGGAAGGCATGGAAAGCCATGACACGATGGCAAAAAACAATCTAAATGAAAGACCCTGGTGAACAAGACCCCAGCAGAAGGAACAGGCCATCAAGGAGAGAGGCACCTTTCTCTGAAGGGAGGAAGGAACCTCCACTGTGACACGGCCTTGACTAAACAAGTTCAGAGTTGGTGAACTCAAGGGACTTCCATAGCCTAGACAGCTCATAGCAAGAGTCTCGGGTAATTGCTGACATCACAAATAAAAGTGCCAATTGTTAAATCAACAACGGGAGTCACTGGGTACATGCTCCCCATGTAGGATCTCTGTCCTTAATGTGTTTTACTATGAAACTTGAAAACACTACTAGTGGAACAATACCCTATACCTTGTGTGGTTGTGTGAATGCAGCCTATTGGAATCCTTGCTTAGTATATACTAAGTTGATCTTCAGTATATGAAGGTAATTGAAAATGAAGCTCGATGGGGGGCGGGATGGGAGAGGGAGAGGGGAGGGCCACGGGAGGGAGGGAGGTTGAGGGGGAAGCCACAACAATACAAAAGTTGCACTTTGTAAATTCACATTTATGATTAAAAAAAAAAAAGAATGTTGGGTGGAACATGTGTGTCAGAATTAGTCTCAAAGTACAGGAAAACCGATCAACTTCAAACTAATAAAAATATTCTCGCTAAAACCATAATATAATATTATTCATCTATAGTCTTGCCAATTTTTAAATTTTTAAAAGATTTATTCATTTAAAAGGCAGAATGACAGAGATAGAGGGAGGAAGGGAGAGAGGGAGAGAAAGGGGAGAGAGGGGAAGAAGTGAGAGGAGAAAGAGACACAGAAAGAGAGAAAATGAATAAGAATCTTCCATCCATTGATTCATTCCCCAAAATGTTCACACAGCCAAGGTTGGGCCAAGGTAAATTCGGGGACCCAAAACACAATCTGATTCTCTCTCATTCTCTCTTTTGCCAAACAATTCATCCTCATTCTCTTCTTGATATTGACCTGGTACTGCCTTGCAATTGATCTAGCCAACATTGCCAGGACACCTGCATCACATTTTGTTAATGACCTGCTTCAGCACAATGTCTGCCCCTGCCCCTGGCAGGTTCTTTTTTTTTTTTTTTTTTTTTTGAAACGAATGAAGAATTATGGACTTGCAGGGTATAATGCTTTCTAAATTCTCAGATTGCACTTTCAGAAATGTTCATCACTATTCATTTTACAAATATTAGTTTGCTTATTTCCATCAAAAGTCTTTGGAATACAGTAACTCTAATTCTGTTGCTATCTAGTGGTTAAGACTTCTACATTTAGGATGGCACCACGACTCACTAGATTAATCCTCTGCCTGTGGCGCCAGCACACCAGGTTCTAGTCCCGTTTGGGGCTCTGGATTCTGTCCCAGTTGCTCCTCTTTCAGGCCGGCTCTCTGCTATGGCCCGGGAGTGCAGTGGAGGATGGCCCAAGTCCTTAGGCCCTGCACCAACATGGGAGACCAGGATAAGCACCTGGCTCCTGGCTTCAGATCCGCACGGTGTGCTGGCCGCAGCAGCCACTTGGGGGGTGAACCAATGGCAAAGGAAGACCTTTCTCTCTGTCTCTCTCTCTCTCACTATCCACTCTGCCTGTCAAAAAAAAAAAAAAAAGACTTCTACATTCCACTGGAAAAGTTGTAAGTTGTCTGGGTTCAATTCCCAGCTCTGGCTTCTGGATCCAGCTTCCTGTCAATGCAGACATGGAGCCGGCATCGATGACTTGGGTAACTGGCATCCTAAAACTCAGCCTGGATTATGTTCTTGGCTCCTCTAGTCAGTTCTATCCCAGTCCTAGTGTTGTGGGCATTTGGGGATTGAATCAACAGTTAGGCATTCTCTCCATCTGGTGTGTGCTTTCTCTCTCTGTCTAACTTTCTTTGTGTGTGTGTGTCTCTCTCTCTCTCTTTTTTTTTTTTTTTCTGACAGAGTGGATAGTGAGAGAGAGACAAAGAGAAAGGTCTTCCTTTTTGCTGTTGGTTCACCCTCCAATGGCGGCTGCAGCCACGCACTGCACTGAACTGAAGCCAGGAGCCAGGTGCTTCTCCTGGTCTCCCATGGGGTGCAGGGCTCAAGGACTTGGGCCATAGCAGAGAGCTGGCCTGGAAGAGGGGCAACCGGGACAGACTCTGGCGTCCCGACCGGGACTAGAACCCCGGGGTGCCGGCACCGCAGTTGGAGGATTAGCCTAGTGAGCCGCGGCACTGGCCAATTCTTTGTGTCTCTTAAGTAACTATTTTTTTTTTATTTTAAAAAACAATCAGAAGAAAGATGAAAGACTCATGTAAAAGGAACTTTCACTCCTTTTAAAATAGTTTAAAATTTACTTTGGATGTGTTACAGTAAGAGAATGTCTAAGTAAATCATGGTGCTTGTATTAGAATTATATGTATGTTAAATTATTTCTATATGAATATCTTATACAGTGAGTTGGAAAGGCAGGATAGAATTTTTTACTCATGAAATTCTCAATTTTTTTGTATGGGCATACAAATATACTGACATCAAAATGAAGTAGAATAAAGTACATTAAACTACTAAAAATCACTTTCTGTTTTTAATAGACTTAGTATCATCTTGCTAAAGAGAGATCACATAAACAAAACTACTGTCTGTTAATACTATCTGATAGAATTAAGGAGAGAACGATCCTACATGGGAAATGGGATACACAGCAGACTCATAGAATGGCAGATGCCCTAAACAGCACTTTGGCCTCAGAATCAGCCCTAAGGCAATTGGATCTGGCTGAAGAGCCCATGAGAGTATTTTAGGCATGGAATGCCAAGACACTCTAGCCAAAAAACAAACAAACAAGCAAACAAACAAAAAAACTAAATGAAAGATCTCTGCAAGTGAAATCCCAGTGGAAAGAACGGGGCCATCAAAGAAGGAGGTACTTTTCTCTGAAGGGAGGAGAGAATGTCCACTTTGACTATGACCTCGTTTAAATAAGATCAGAGTTGGCGAACTCAAAAGGCTTCCATAGTCTTGGCAATTCATGACAAGAGCCTAGGGTGACTACTGACACCATAAACAAGAGTTTCAATTTGTTAAGTCAACAACAGGAGTCACTGTGCACTTACTCCTCATGTAGGATCTCTGTCCTTAATGTGTTTTTTAATGTGAATTAATGCTATAACTAGTACTCAACAGTATTTTTCACTTTGTGTTTCAGTGTGGGTGCAAACTGTTGAAATCTTTACTTAATTTATAGTAAATTGATCTTCTGTATATAAAGATAATTGAAAATGAATCTTGATGCAAATGGAATGGGAGAGGGAGCAGGAGATGGGATGGTTGTGGGTGGGAGGGAAGTTATAGGGGGAAAAAGCCATTGTAATCCATAAGGTGTACTTTGGAAATTTATATTTATTAAATAAAAGTTAAAAAAATAGACTTAGTATCATCTTCCTAAATATATATTCCCATGTGATTTCAATATTTATAAAGTGATAACATTGTATCTTAAAAACCATAAATAGAGTCATAGAATAGATTTCACTGGGATGGGCTTTGTGGTGCAGTGGGTTAAGCCCTCACTTGAGACACATGCATCCCATATCTGAGGGCCAATGTGAGTCCCAGCTCCTCCACTTCTGATCTGCCTTCCTGCTAATGTGCCTGGCAAAGCAGCAGATAGTGGCTCTTCCACTCACATAGGAAACTCAGACGGACGTGCAGGCTCCTGACTTTGACATTTGGGGAGTGTTCCAGCAGATGGAAACCTTTCTCTTTTCTTCCCTCCCTTTCTTTCTCACTAAGAGTCTGACTTTCAAATAAAAATGAATAAGTGATTTAAAAAAACCTGAAGTTTCATTGAATATTCCTAGGAATCTCATGAATAGGTCTTAAAATAGTTATTCATTATTTTATAAAATTATTTATTGAGTGCCTACTATGTATTGAGCACAGTAAAATGCACACAGATATGCACACAGTAAAGGCTAGCATTTTGTTATTGTTGTTAACAGATTTTATTTTTTAAAAGAAGTTTCAAGTTCACAACAAAGCTGAGCAGAAAGTACAGAAGGACCCAATGTATTTTGATCAGTATCTTTAGAAGGGCCACACTACTCATAACATAAAGGTAAGTGGGTTTTCCGGTTTGTTTCATCTTTGTTTCAATAGCTCTTTAAAAGAGACATTTTGAGTTGATAGGTTCCACGTCTGTTGATTCAACTAACTATCCATGAAAAATATTTTTTTAAAATTATATCTGTAATGAACAGACATTTTTTCTTTCATTATTTCCTGAATGATACAGTAAAACAACGATTTACACAGTATCTACATTGTGTTAAGTATTGTAAGTAATCTAGAGATAATTTCAAGCATATAGGACAATGTATGTATGTTAAATGCCAATTCTACACCTATCATTTTAGCATCTGCAAATTCTGGTATCTGTGAGGGTCCTGGAACAACTTTCCTATACACAAAGTAATGCCTGTGTGTTGTTTGCAAATCTACGTTGAGCATAAATAGTCTGTTTTCTCTGCATTTTAGATATGTAAGGTATCATCTAGAAGTTAATCTTTTAACTGTTTAGTGGAAAAAAAAATGCACACTATTATAATAGCAGAAAAGAACCTAGACAAGACTTTTTGAAAATAGTTCTTAAGTAATTTCAATGATTTTATTTTCAACAAATTTTCCTTTATTATATTTTGATTTCTTAGAGTTGGTTTCTTCTTGCTTCCAAGTAACAGGAGAACCAATTAGAATTATATCTAGCAGGTTGTTAGTGAAAGAAGTCCTGAGATAGAAGGTACATTGTCCATGTTTTACAGATGATGCCATTGAGCCAAAGTAGTGAAATGTCATGACCAACATCATCCCAGGAGTTAGTATTCAAAGTATCTAACTTCAAGGACAAAGGGATAACTTAAGATCATTTTACTCAAGAATTAAAACTTTGCCAACCATAACTTTCTCAGAACTATAAAATATATTTTAGTTATTATTTTTAAATTTTTATTTTTATTAAAAAGATGTGTGTTATAAAATGAAGAAAACAAAAACATCTGTAACTGACAATGGTGTAAAATCTGTTAAAATTTTACTGTGTCAATCATTCTGTTTTTTTAAATTTCACATGCAGTTTTAAAGAGGACAACCATGGAATAATAGTTTTCACACTCTTGCAATTTGCTTTTATCCTTAAACATTATTTTCTGGGTTTCTTGACTTGTGAGAATCTTAATATTTGAGAAAAAACATTTTATGTAGTGTTATACAGTATTAATGTAATTAATTATATCTCTATCACAAGCACTATATTTATCTCTATCATTCTTCCTATCTATACATGTTAACTTTTGGTATTAATGTTATTTATAATTTTAAAAATATCAACATTATGTTAAGCTGTATAAGATGTCTTCAAAAACTCCATGAAAAATGTGCATTATGAAAAAATTATATGGATTTCAAAAAATTTTTTACATAAAAATAAAATTTTTAATTCCATTTTTTCACAAAATTTTTTTCTGACAGGCAGAGTTAGACAGTGAGAGAGATAGAGACTGAGAGAAAGGTCTTCCTTCCATTGGTTCAGCCCCCAAATAGCAGCTATGGCCAGCGCACTGCGTGGATCTGAAGCCAGGAGCCAGCTGCTTCCTCCTGGTCTCCCATGCCGGTGCAGGGCCCAAGCACTTGGGCCATCCTCCACTGCACTCCCAGGCCACAGCAGAGAGCTGGACTGGAAGAGAAGCAACTGGGACAGAATCCAGCGCCCTGATAGGGACTAGAATCTGGGGTACCGGCGCTGTAGGTGGAGGATTAGCCAAGTGAGCCGTGTCGCCGGCCATTTTTCACAAATTTCATGAAGTACTGTTGTATATCATTATCAGTATTTGTACCAATCTAAGATTATTTTCTTAGATCAATTTCATGCAGATGGGGAATCTGTTGAGATATTAAAAGTCAAGAAATATTCAAGATATATGTAGTAATTAAACCACAATTGTTCAAAGTGGAGAACTTGAAGTTTATAAAAAGAGTAACAGACAAACTGCCTTTTTTTGTTAATCTGGCTTACTTGGGTTGGATGGAAAATAGGGATGATTACAAGTGAATATCTCAGATAAGAGGACTTTGATTTTCTGACATTTGTAAAACAGTGTTTCAGAGTAATTAGTATAAAAGTCTAACTTTTTCAACTGTTTTAATTGTTCCATATGTTTTGTACACTCTTGTATTTCAACCACACACACGAAGCACCTCAGTGAATTGTGGGACGATGACTCACATGTGGGGAAGGAGGAAGTCAGCATATTGTGGATGTTCAGATTTGCCATTATATTTGCACCGAAATAATTGCATCAAATATTAACAGCTAATTAGTGGCAAATCTATTTCTGGAACTTTTCTACTCAACTGCTGCTTTCTCTTACATTCATCAGAGTTTTAGCCATATAACTAAGTCATTATCTTTTAAAATGAAATGCCTCCAAGTGACAGGTTTAAGTAATCTTGGTGAAATATGTGGGTGGAAAGTGTAGATTTTTAAAATTTTTAACTGAAGAAGTAGAAGAGTTATATGTAAACTGAGTTTTATAAAATATAGTAAATTTATGAATGTACTAGGGAAAGTAGTTCATTTAAAAAAGCTATTTGATGCGCTGGCGCTGTGGCATAGTGGGTGAAGCACTGCCTGCAGTTCTGGCATCCCATGTGGGCACTGGTTCCAGTCCCGGCTGCACCACTTCTGATCCAGCTCTCTGCTATGGCCTGGGAAATCAGTAGTCCTTGAGCCCCTGCACCCATGTGGGAGACCCAGAGGAAGCTCCTGGCTGCTGGTTTTGGATGGGTGCAGCTCTGGCCATTGTGGCCTTCTGGGGAGTGAACTAGCAGATGAAAGATTTCTCTCTCTCTCTCTGCCTCTGCCTTTCTGTTACTCTGCCTTTCAAATAAATAAATAAATCTTTAAAAAATGCCATTTGACAATTCCTTTGTTATATAATCATTAAATACTCTCTCAGATTTATTTTCAACAACAACATTCTTTAAATAGTTTCTAGTTGTAGAAGGCTCTGACATTTCATAGATATTACTCTAGTAAATGGTAATTCTCGTATACCTTGTGATGCTATCCTAGAGAACCACAAAGGAAAATTATCACATTTTCTTTATGAGCATCGCCAGACTGATGGGATTCAATAAACCAAGAGATTATGAAGATGAACAAGTTAATAAAGTAATCAGCATTTTTCTGAAAATCTTTTCCAGACTGCTCTCTAGGGCCGGAGTTGTGTTATAGAGGACAAAGCCTCTGCCTGCGATGCCAACATCCCATATAGATGCTGGTTCATGTTCCTGCTACTCCACTTCCAATCCAGTTCCCTGCTAATGCCTTCAAAGAGGCAGTGGATGCTGGCCCAAGTGCTTGAACCCCTGCCACCCAAGTGGGAGACCTAGATGAAGTTCTTGGCTCTTGGCTCTTGGCTTTGGCCTGGCTCAGGCCTGAATACTGAGGAAATTTGAGAAGTGAGCCAGCAGATGAAAGTTTTCTCTGTATCTCTCTCTCTCTCTCTGTAACTCTGAGATTAAAAAAAAAATAAATCTAAATATGAAAAATAATAAAGGCTTCTCGTCAGGGATAAAAGTGAGGAGAAATTGAAAGGGTTGATCAAGAAGTCTGAAGTTGATCTTTCCATCCGCATGGGGTCGAATTCCATACATTAAACCAAAGACATTACATAAGCCTTCCATTAAACAGTAGATTGGAGGGATCTCAGAAGAATTTAGTCTGATACTTTCATTTTATGAGTGAGGAGACTTGAGGCCTGGATTTCTTAAAGAGCATCAGATAGTTTCAACAGATTGGGAATTCGATTCTGGGTCCCATGTTTCACAATCTAGGGCTCACCTCACACATTAATTTCATCATGAGACTCAAAGCCAACTGAGCAAATGCTGGCCTAGTACTTTGACTGAAAGGCCCGTTGGGTTGCTTTCCCTTGACAGTGTTTGAGTAGATAAGCAGTATTAATGACCTCTTCTCTCTAAAACTAGGTTGTACTGTGTGAAGGCATTACTTATCCCCTCCTGTCTCCTATTCCCATTTTCTTTTTATCTGTCTGCAAGCCGATTTATGTTGGCGCATTTAATTTTCAGGCCCTGTCTGTGATTGAATCTATGTGTCTTTCTTCTCCCACCTTTTCTTTTTGTCTACCACTATGCATTCTTTTTATCTTCATTGTCATTAGGTATTTCATTTGCTCAGCGATTTTCTCATTTGTAACCTATAACTTAATTTTATTACTTTCTTTCAGTCTCAGGATCATTTTGAGTAATGTGTTTTTCTCAGATGTTTTTTCTCACTGGAAAATAAAGAGGAAACACAAGGCAGAAGAGTAAAGCATCATTTTTATAAAGAGTGAAAAGCAAATTCTCAGTTTGGCTTGAGCTATATTCCCTTTTTCCTCATCCTCTTTATTTTGTAAATCTTTTTAGAATAAGTAGAGAAGCCCAGATTATACTTGAATTCTCAGACATTTTCAAGTCAATAATGGACTCTTTAATGTACCCTTTATCCACTGAAAAATACCACTCAAGAAACTCATCCAAATACAAATAAAATCAAGAAATTCTTGTGCCAATTAAGTTGTTCCCTTTCTAGTATAATTCCTTATCAAGCTTGTGTTTATAACATACAGTTTGTTAATACATTAATTGACATGTCCATCATAGAGCCATACTTTAAAAAGTCATATTGGGAGACTGGTAAATTTTCTTGATTTTTTTGGGCAAGTTTTATTTGGAAGTAATTTTGGAGCCTCACAATAAAACACTTCTATTGCTTTCTGCCCCTCATCTCTCATGCTCTGAATGGCCTTGTCATGACAGTAGTCTTGAATGACTTCACAAAACTTATGAAATCCCATGTGTACCTACAGATGAGAATGAGGGCTCGTGACCAGTAATGATCTATAATGGAATTTTGTAATGTTTGTGAGCCCTAAAGGCACATATAAATAAGGGTCCTCAAAAAGTTTGTGGGGAAAATGGAATTAAATATTTTATTTTGGCATAAAAATTTTTGAAATCCTTGTTTTTTTTTTTTTACATAATGCACATTGACTTCCCAAGAAATTATTGGAGGCCCCTCATATTAACTATGTCCCTGAATTTATCATGAAAACATCCAATGGACCAAGTGTTTTGAAAGCAAATGTGCAACATATCTACTGCCAGCCTAGATGCACAACTGAGAGTAGCCTAAAATAGATGAGAATCCTTACATCTCTTTTATTCCATTCATCTGCTGGGTGGAAGAATATCTAGTTTATTTCTATTTCTAAATTTGATTATATGATGTTTCACAGTTCCAAATAAATAGGATTTATTCAGAGTATTTAAGGGTTGCCTCACAAAATGTTACCAATTTATCTTCAAACTCAATATTAGCATAAATCATGATTCCAGGATCTGTTGCTCCTTGCTTCATCTTCGTCTCCATTTCCTTATCCCTCATCCATCCTTTTCCCACTCTAGGCTGTACGGACACTTTCGCATTAAATCCATCTCCTGACACTGAAAACACACTGTTTCATGTTTAATTTACTCAGTTCAGTTGCTTAAGCCTGAACAACTTGGAAGAATCTTTGAATCCTCTCTTCTTCCTAGACCCTATGTCTACTACATCAGTGAATTCTATGGTTTTTGCTTTCAATTTATCCACTGCAATAACACACATAAAACCATTCATTATTTCCCACGTAATTATTGTATTAGCCTCCTAGTTAGTTTCCCTGTTCTGTGTACAGAGGCCAGAGTAAATCTTTTGAGCTGTAAGTCAGCTCATGGCCTTTCATCCATATTTGACAGTGATTTCCCACATCGCTCAGAGCATGAGTCTTTGCAATGGCTATGTAATCTGTCACCCCACTGCTTCTATAACCTGATTTCCTATTATTCTTGTCCCGTTGCTATGCTCCGTTTGAACACGTCATATCTGTTGCTGCCTTAGGTCCTTTCCACATGCTGTTTTCTCTTCCTGGGATGATCTGACTCCAGATGTCTGCATTGCCGGAGGGAACACCTTCCTTATGTGCTACTCAATTGCCACCTTTTCAATAAAAGCTTCATTAAGGTGATCATCTCTTTAAAATATATCTGCTACACTTCCTATTTTTTATTCTGCTTTATCCCCCCATGAAGTCTGTCACTTCATGCCATTTAAATACACATTTCATGAAAGCAAATAATTTATTTATTATACAGAACAGATTTGATAAATATTTGTGGATATAACCCCACTTATTTATTTTTGCTTTTGTTGCCTGAACTTTTCATTTCACATTTAAAAAAAAATACATATTGCTAAGACTAGTGACCTGGAGATTCATTCCTATGTTTTCTTCTACAGTTTTATAGTTTCAAACTTCACACTTAAAAATAACTGCAGAGAAATGGAAATAATCAGTAAAATGAAAAGGCAACCTGTGTAAATGGAAGAAGTATTTGCACACTGTGTATCTGGTAAGAGACAAATATCCAAAGGATTCACAACACCAAAAAAGCAAATAACCTAACTAAACGTGGGTAAACCACCTAAATAGCCATTTTCTCAAAGAAGACATACAGTTGGCCAACAGATACATGAAAATATGTTCAACATCACTAATCATCAGAAAAATTCACACTGGAGCACAATGAGATATCACTTCACTCCTATTAGGATGACAACTATGAAAAAGATAACAAGTGTTGTTAGGGATATGCAGAAAAGGGGACCCTTGTACACTGTTTGTTTGAATATAAATTAGCACAGTCACTACAGAAAGCAATACAGAAATTCCTAAATTCATTAAAAGCAGCAATAATATGTGATGTAGCAATCTTGCTTTTGGGTATTCTACAAAGGAAATTAAATCATAGTCATAATAGCTGCACCTCCATGTTCACTGCAGCATTATTCACAATAGCCAGGATAGGGAAATAATCTAAATGTTCATTCTAAGTGACAGGTGAATGGATAAAAAAAATGTCACAAATATAAATGAAATGTTTTTCGGCTCTAAAAAAAAAAAAAAAAACCAGAAATCTCACTGTTTGTAAAAAACATGGATGAACCTGGTGTATATTATGTTAATTATATTAAATAAGTTTAATAAGTTAAATATGTCAGATACATAAAAACAAATATTTTATAATCTCACATATATGTGGAGTCTAAAAAGTCTAAACCACAGAATAGTGGTTGCCAAGACATCAGGCTGTGGGAGATGGGGAAAGCTTGCTCAAAGAGTATAAATTTTCAGTTACAAGATGGATAAATTCTGATGATCATATATAGTGTAGCCAGAGATGGGTATGTTAATTAAGTTGTAGCAACCATTGCAAATTGTGTGTGTTTATCAAATCATCATGTACACTGTGAATGTATTTTGTATGTATCAATTAAGTATTTTTAAAACTAGATTAGAAGGAAAAATTGTTGAAAAATAAAGGAAATATTTTAAATTGTTCAAAACCAGGCTTTGGTATAGGATACATGGGATCCAGTACTTATATGATCATTCCAAAAGCACTCCTGAGCAAAAATTTAGAATAATATCAATTTCATGGGCATTCATATGGATTAAATATTTTATTATGTGAAGAGATTATCAAAATGCCCATCAACAGCACAGACACTGAGCTCTTCTGCTGCTGCCATTCGTACTGTTCTTTGAATTTGAACCTTCACTTCAAGAGTAGCAGCACAAACCCTGAGCCCTTTCAGGTGAAGATAAGCTGTTCACCTGCCTTTTATTATCCCAGGATATCTCAGTGGGGTAACAACCTGCAGACTTGCATCCATGAAATATTTTGTTATTGCACGGCTGTTGGTAGACATTTTAACACTGATACATCATCTGTTTTTACTAAGCTATTGATTAAAAAAAGCAACTGTCTCTGTTGGCTTTTTTTCCTGTTGAAATCAAATCAGGGAATCAATAAAACTAAAAGAAAATACATCTTTAAAATCTATTTGAAGTTGACATCCTCAGGGAGAAACTTGATCTTCTGACATGAGGTTATTTACGATCATTGCCAGATGAATCACTGCTTCTCCTCCTATTGTGCCTCTTTCTTTCCAAAGTAAATACATGTGTATAATCTTCAAGTCATATATTCATGCAAGTAAAGTGTTAATGTTCTCTTAGCTAAAATTAAAAACTCTCAACTCTTTTAACTTTTGCAATCATGTTATGTTTGTGGGGGATAGATAAATGAACTTGGTAATTTAGAATGGTGCCAACATCTAAAGAAAGAACTGACAAAAAAAAAGGAAGTATAATTTCCATGTAATAACTAAGGCTGAGAACTGCATTTTCTAAAACAAATGTGAGTGCATCATGGTTGTTGTACACTTTACTAAATTGGACGATTCTTTTGTAAAATTTAAATTTAAATTTACATGCTGTATGTTTTACTAAATTGGAGGTTTCTTTTGTAAAATTATGGCACTATAATCATGTGTGAATGATCTTTTTTTTTTTTTTTTTGATAGGCAGAGTGGACAGTGAGAGAGAGAGACAGAGAGAAAGGTCTTCCTTTCCTGTTGGTTCACCCCTCAATGTCCACTGCGGCCGGCGTGCTGCAGCCGGCGCATCGCGCTGATCCGAAGCCAAGAGCCAGGTGCTTCTCCTGGTCTCCCATGCAGGTGCAGGGCCCAAGAACTTGGGCCATCCTCCACTGCCTTCCCAGGCTACAGCAGAGAACTGACCTGGAAGAGAAGCAACCAGGACAGAATCCAGCTCCCCGACCGGGACTAGAACCCAGTGTGCAGGCGCCGCAGGTGGAGGATTAGCCTATTGAGCCACAGGTGTGAATGATCTTAACAAGTGACATAGACACAACTACCCCAGGCATAACTATCATTTTTTAAGTGCTAGGTCTTTGCCAAGACATTTAATAAACTTTACAGCAATTGAACCTCACAATGAACAATCAATTAGGTGTTACATGTAATAGTCTATGGATGCAACAATAATAAAAAATATGGCAGGATATGTACAATTAGCAAGTGGCAGAGTCTGGGCTTTTCATTGAACCTGCCTTGATCATGAGAGCTAGGTTTTCCTTGAACGTCTTCCATCAGAAGCCAGAATCTCTTGTAATACATACCTGATAATAGAGGAACTAGAAATGTATTGGTGACATGGAAGGGATCAGTAGATTAAGACAAATGAGCCTCTCAAACAGATATAAAGCTTTTCCAGATCCCACCTGTGAATCATATTTGACTTTGCCATGGATCGGTGGTTACCTTATCAAAATCTTTTCAGGTTTCAATAGATATGTCCATCATAGTAAATTTTCTACTTATTTTTCTTTGTTTTCTGTTGCAAATGTGATTGCAACATCTCAATGTCTTTTTAAAAAAAGAAAAAATATATTTCATTCTCATGTTGTACATGTGGTTCAATTGACATAGGGAGGGCTTGGCTAGGCTAGGCTGGAATTCAGCTTTCCAGTTAAGTTCAGGTCTGTGTCTTCACGACTTGAGAAATGTGCTTCCCATAGTAGCTATCAAGAGTCAGAGAGAGACAGAGAGAGAGAGAGAGAGAGAGAGAGGATATGTGATGTCTTATAAATCTGCTCTTCAGAATTGGACACTGCCAGCACTATCCACATTCCATTGGCCAAAGAAACTTTCCATCAGTGGGAGAGGAACATTCTCCATTCACATCACCCTGAAATGTCATGTCAAGTGCATGAATATGTGACTCTCACACAGAGAAGGACTGAAGAGGTTACAATAATGTGGAAACAGTTTGTGTAAACGAAGAAGGGAGGGGTGACCATATGGCACTTCAGTTAGGATGCCTATTGAGTGAGCTGCCTTCATCCCATATCAAAGTGCCTGGTTCCAGTTTTCTGCTAATGCTAACCCCAGAAGGCATTAGGTGATGGTTCAAGATGTCGGGTCATTACCACCTACATAGGTGACCTGAATTAAGATCAGAGCTCCCGGTTTTGACTTTGTCCACCCACAGCTATTGCAGGCATTTGGAGAGTGAATCAGAAAATGAAAGATCTCTCTCCCTTTCTCTCTTTATTTTTCTCACTGTGTTTCTCTGTCTCTAAATAAATAAATAAAATTAAAAAAAATCAGAAACTTTAGAGCACATGGTCTTATGGCATGAATTTCTCTATTCAAAATGTAGGGGAGAACATTTATCTCATGGAGATCTAGTGATGACAAAGTGAGATAATGTGTATGAGCCACAGATGATGACATCTGACATAGTAGCCTTAATAATGGTTTTGATGCTATAATTCTAAAATGTTTACATCATTATCTGTTTTGTTTTTTGTGAATCAATTGATACTTGTTTTAACCTTATAAACATTTATTGAATAAATATTTATTGGACTGCAACTTTTGGTTAGTCTTGCCCATTAGTACCGAAATCTATCTGTTTTTCTTTGCATACTTTTTTTTGTTGGCTTATTTTTTTTTTCTTCTCCAACGAAGCATAGTTGATTCTGACTTATGTTTTTATCTGAGTATATGTGTGTGGCTTTTGATGGCATTTAATTAATTTTGGATCTCTATTAAATCTGTGAATTTTGCTTATTTAGAACATTCTAATTTTCTCACTTAAACAAAAGCAAATCTTACTAAAAAAATTCCAGGGGTCAGGAAGTGTTTCAGGAAGATTTTATTGCAGAGCTCAGTTTTTCTTTCCTCTCCCTACTAGAATTTTCTAGTGTTTGGGTCCTGTTTTTATTCAGATACAATTTCCTCTTTTGAAAACAAGATGACTTCAGCAGCTCCAGGCTAAATACTAGCAAGTTCCCATACTCTCCCCAGATGTTTTTCCTGAAGTTTCAATGTGCTTTATTAGCTCTATTGAGAAGAAGCAAGAATACTGATGAAGAGATTACTTTGAATTACAAACATATTCTAGTTCACTTAAGCCTAAATCACAAGCTCTACTCCAGGAATTGAGGACTGAGTTACATTCATCTCTGTCTGGGGGTAATAACAGGGAAAAGACGGTTCAGCTAAATCAACACTGAGAGCAAAAAAAAAAAAAAAAAAAAAAAAAAACCAAATAAAATGTTTACTATCTTTCTCATCTCTCTAAGTTTTTAGGCATTTTGTGTAAACATTCTTGAATGAAGTAAAAATCTAGTAATATCAAATTAGGTATACATGTATCAGTAGAACTCTGGGTGGACCTGCTTCCTCTCTTCTCTTCATCTTCTCCAATGCACAACACTAAATATCTCTAGATGAATCATCTATTTCATTGCACAAAAAATTCAGATTTGCCTTAGGAACTCTATAGACCACATTACTGAATGACTAGTTTTAAGTTTTTCAAAAAATTTGAAATTTGACAAATTGTTTTTGTCTTACTGAGCTAACAACAAGGATGATGTGGTCAAACATTATTATTATTCCACATCTGTGTTTCCTAGATTGTTCATGGGATAGTGAAAAGATTGACCTGCAGCTTTCAGTACCTTATGGGAAATATATTCTTTCTCCCTTTAGCCTGTCCCTCCAGTGAACTATTTTTGTATTGTGGTAGGTTTTTCAATGTCTATTACTGATAGTAACAATACTAATGTTTGAACACATATGTGCATGGGTTGGTGTTGTAGCATGGCAGGGAATGTTGCCGCCTGCTACACCAGCATCCCGTATGGGCACTGATCCATGTCTTAGATGCCTTACTTCTAATTCAGCTCCCTGCTAATGGCCTGGAAAAAGCAACAGAAAATGGCATGTGTGCTTGAGCCCTGTCATCCATGTGGGAGACCCAGAAGAAGCTCCCTGGCTTCAACTTGGACCGATGCTGGCTGACGCAGCCATCTAGGGAGTAAGCCAGCAGATGGAAGATCTCTGTCTTTCCCATTCTCTCTGTAGCTCTGACTTTCAAATAAATAAATAAATCTTAAAGACATATGTGCAATATTTTGTACTTTACTGCAGTTTCTCATCTATACTTTTATTTAAACTTTATAAAAATCCTGGAAGGCAAGTATTTTCAATTGAAATTGAAGCTAAAGAATTTGCAAAAAGCCATGCTAAAGAATATGTGGTTAAAATGATCTTACATAACACACTCAATATTCTTCCAGCATTACTTTATACTATTTTTAAAGGTTGTCTCAGTCAGGTGCCTTATGGAGAAGAACTGGAAGTTTCTATGCATTTGGCCAAATCATAATTGGAATTAGGAAATCACATATTCCCCACAACACACATACACACACATGTGCACACACACAGAATTCTCAATGAAACAAGTTTTGTCTTTGAAATGGATTTTATTTGATATAATTATTTTTTCAGAGAAAAGAGAATTAATGAAACTACTCTTTTAAAAAAAGGCAAGGCACAAGCATATTTTAGAAGTTTGAAAGTATTATATGGGGTTATAAATCAATTATTTCACATCCATTGCTTTTTATATTCACGTTAACACACTGTAAGAACAGATCACACTTTAGGACTTTTACCATAAATTAGAAACCATAGGCTCTGTAATTATTCAATAATTCATCTTGAAAAATTACAATGCTAGATAATATTTTAATTACAGCCACATATTATCTAGTCCTGCTTGACTAGACATGAGCCAGTGAATTATTTTCATTATCATTTCTTTGCCTATGAATTGAAATGTATCCTTTGTCTGGTTCTTAATCTATAGGATTGAGCTAGCTTAGTATTATTGTACCTATAAAATCCTTGCACATTTTTATTGCAAGGATTATTTATTATTTCTGATATACTGCTGCAAATAACTGTTCATTCTTGACTTATTTGTAGCACCATTCACTGGAAAACTAATTTTCATATCACTGTTTTTCCCAGTTTAGTTTTTAAAAGTTCAATGTCTTATTTTAAAAAAGTTTTATTTAGTTGAAAGTCAGAGTTACACAGTGAAGGAAAGGCAGAGAGAGAGAGGTATTCCATCCACTGGTTCACTCCCTACTTGTCCTAAACGGCCAGAGCCACACTGATCTGAACCCAGGAGCCAGGAGCCAGGAGCCAGGAGCTTCTTCTGGGTCTTCCACCCGGGTGCAGAGGCCTGAGGACTTGGGCCATCTTCTACTGCTGTCCCAAGCCATACCAGAGAGCTGGATAGAAGTTGGAGCAACCAGGACTCGAACAGGTGCCCATATAGCTGCAGGTAGCAGCTTTACCCGCTATGCCACAGCGTCGGCCCCTCAACATCTTTTTTGTATAAATAACATGTAGAGTAATTTTCCCAAATCATTACTTTCTTCTAAACAGTTTTGATAATTGGCGGTTCACCATAAATATGGATATATGGTAGCAAATATATATGGAGACACTATGTTTTCTTAGTCTCACTGAATAGAAGAGGACTAAAATGAGATAATGATTTTTTTCAGATTATGTCTTGTGAAAAACAAATTCAAAGACATGAATGTAATTTCAAATAGACGTGAGTATAATCAGAGACTGTGAGCAGCAGCTGCTCTGGTGCAACAGCAGAGATTCCGGGAAGGCTGTCATCACTTCCTTTGATGTCCTAAATAACCTTCACATGCTTGGAGCACCACTTTACAGAAAAAGAAATCAAGGCTCTCACCAGTAGTGAAATGTCAAGAAAAAATGTTAGTATAGTATTTTTTTTTCGTGACTCAGACAGCCTCTAACTTAAGTGACATCTTAAGTCCTTTTGATTTCTGTTACATGATAATGAGAGTTAAGGGACAAGTATAAAGATTCCCTTCTCCCTAAAGAATTGTTAGACATAGTAGAAATGTCTTCCTCTTTCTTAATATGTTTATATGGGTCAACAAAGTTATAAAAATTCTTTTGAATGCAGAGGAGCTTCAGAGAGTTCATGGAAATGTGTGTTATGAAACAAATGTCTGAATTTCAAAATTTTTACACCAAAACAAACATATTAACTCTATTAATATTTCCTTTATTTGAGAGAGAAATAGAGAGGGCTCTCATCTGTTGATTCAGTCTTCAAATAATGGTAAGGAATGACATCAGAGCAGGTGGAACTTGGTGAAATTATCTTTGAGAGAAAGGATTTGGGGGGTAGCCAGTTCCTTCCATTTGGGAAACTAGAGTTTAATTCATGAAAGTCTAGTCTCAGGACTAAGTTCACCTCATTTATTTACTCGTCTCTTGTATTTATGTCTTTCTAGATACTCATTGATATTCTAGACTATTTAATGGTTTTTTGAGAAACTTAGATTCTCCCATAATTTTATATTCAATAATCTGAGGATATGATAATAAATTCTCATTACTACTTGATATTTGGACTTTAGAACTTAATACAATGAATTCATTATTTCAAGTATTTATTTTATATTTACTAATGTTAAATAAAAAATTGTGAGAAATTTCAGATGCAGACTTGGTATTTGTACTGGGTCCCATAGAGGAAACCATTATATTAGTCAACTTTTTGTTACTATAGCTAAATACCTAAAGCAAGTTACTATAAAGAAGAGTTTATTTCAGTTCACAGATTTGGAGGTTCATAGTCCATGATCCCATGGGTCTTTGGTTTGTCGTCTGATGAGAATGGAAGATGGCAATGGAGGAGTACACATGGAAGAAGTATCACACGGCAAGCCAAGAAGCAGAGGAAACAAAGGTGACCCAACTCTGGTTTATAGAACCAGTCTTCCCATGAGAATTACTTTTTGAGGATTTTCTCCAATTGACCCTAGGGACTACAAATAGGCCCACTTCCTGGACATGATAATAGACTCTATCTTCCATCCTGTTAGTATCATCAATCCTTGACTTGGAACTTGACCATCTGCATGAGTTAAGGAGTAAAATCATATTTGAACTATAATACTAATGTAGAGTTTAATTGCTACAACTGAACTTTGATTGGTTACAAGAAGCCCTGTGACCAATGAACTGATTACACTATAAACAATTAACTAGCTGAGTTGTAACCAATTGCTTGGTTGGTTAACTAAGCTATAGCCAATTAGGTTGCTTTTTATGTCTCACTTGCATTTTTGTATGAATTCTGTCTAATACTATTGTTGGTTGAAGTTCTCAGAACCTGCTCTGTTCTGAGAACTTCTTGACCAGTGAATTATTTTTCTTTTGGTATGCTTTGCTGAAATAAACTGTGCTAAATTTAATGGGTTTAGAATTTTAATTCTAACCTAGTAAAATAATAGATGAGTCAGAAAACATTTATTTCTATCCTTAAGGTAAGAATGTTTTTTTTTTCCTTTTCTTTTACTTCTCTTTCTTTTCTCCTTTCTTATCAGAGATGTAGATTTAAAATTTTCTCTAGATGAGAACCTCAAAATAAAAACCTATTTTGGGTTTTTGAAAACCAGGTGTCATGTAATTTTTTAAAAAAATTTCTATGTGGTTGGGTGTTATGAAGCTGGTTTTGAAAGTTTGATACTGTGTGAGTTTGTCAGAGTTTTTCAGCTTCCCCAAACTGCAAAACTGATGGGAGTCAGATAGGACCTGTGCTGGTCAGTCCAGTGGAGGAAACCACAGAAGCAAATTGAAGAAGACATGTTGTCAGCATGTATAATATGCATGTAAGTGCATATTATAATGTATAATATGCATGCAAGTGATAGAGATGAAGGGATTCTGCATGAGGAGAGAGGACGATATGAGTAACGTGCAGAGACTCATTCCATGCTACAAGCCAGATGGCACATAATCAGTTTTCCCATTGTTTATGGATCTGGTGGTCTGTAGTCAGCCTTGGTCCATGAGGGAGTAAATCAGGGCCATATTTATATATGTCTGTATTAGGTATGAAAATCAACCCTTGTCTTCAGAGAGTTTATGCTGCAGTAAATAACATTCACTGTCTGATTTTCAACACACTTGTCGAAGAGATGTATCCCAACACATCTAGATTTTTCTCTCTTGTTTTGGTGTCACCTCTCCCAGTTACAAGTTCTGGTGACTGTCCTTTCCTGAGGCCAGAGAGATGTTATGTTGTGGCATCAAAAATCCCAGGGAACTGCCAAGAGTCTCCTTAGTGCTCAATCACCTTCAAGCCTCTGTCTAATGCAGCCTTCACAACTCTGTTACACTCCAATGCTTGAGGGATGTGTCTAAAATCCAAGCAAAGGAAGTCACTCCTCTGTGAGAACTTCCAAAGGCTTTCATTTGTCTGCAGGATAAGATCACACTCCTGGAATGGAGTGCAATACCCTTTGCACATGTCTTCTATGCTGTAGGCCTCACCAACATTCACGGTGTTGCTGCTACCACATCTTCGAGCCACCGTCACCAGCTTGTCTGGAGGCACTCTTCTATGTGCTTAGCTGCTTTCCTTTCAGCTCAAGAGCAATCCCTCAAGCTGCTCCCAGCACTGTATTCTGCTGGTAGGCATCCACTCATTCTTCTCAACTCAACTCATCTATCACCTGTTTGCTAACGTTTTTCTGACTTACTCATTATTGCTATAGAAAGAACATATATTCTTCTTCTTTCTTCTTCACTTTGAGCTTTTTCATGTTTTGTCATTTAAATCTAGGGTTAGTGTATCATGAGACTCAGAGCGGAGACTATGTCTGTCTTGTTTCCTATAGGCTTGGCACAGGACCTTGTTCATAGCCAACTCTCCAAAAACTGTACAGATGAACAAATATAGAATGATAATATGAGATGTTATTTTATCAGGTTATAATTTTACTTCTAGTAATTTTTTTTTAAAAAATTGCAGTGTTATTTTGTACAAAGTATCATGAACCACAAATTCACTAAATTCTAATCAATTTAGTGCAGGAAAGAGAGTAGAAAGTCTCTGACCTTCACACTGTTTGGAGGTCAGGAAGTGAACCCAAGAGATGAACGTAACTGCGGTGCCCATCTTGGATTTCTTTCAGGACAGTGGCTACATCCCACCTGGTCCTTGGGACCTTTGTACCTATCACAGCACATGATACTACAGCACTAAGTATACAGCTCATTAAATATTTGTTGAATGGATAAAGAACATTTCTAGTCCAATATTAGACATGACAAGGAACCCTTATCTATAATAAGCTTATGCTTTAATAAACAGCATTCATGATCTGATTGTAGGGTCTGTCAATCTCAACACACTTCTTCAGAAGATAATGTTTCAATATTATAACACATACAGATTTTCTTCCTTTTGTGAGGTTAACAGTCACAGTTAGGGTGTCAGTCTTTTGATATTTCTATTCTTAAACCATTTTCTCATTCTCTGACCTAAGCTTCTTGGTGTGCCGGACCCCATAGTCCACCACGTGTATTTTCACACATGTTCTTCCTTCCTTCCTGTGATACCCTTAATGTGGGCAATTTTCTTGCTCTGAAAAGAAATGTCTTTAAAAATTCATAAATGATCCAAAAACAAACTTCATGTCTACTGCTGAATTTTGTAGACTGTTTGTGTTCAGAATTATACAGGCCATCCAAATTTCGATGCTTTGCCTGGTCATAATTTATACATCTTCCTGATTTCAGGCTGTCCAACTAGTTTTAATCATTCTCTACCATGATTCCAACAACTTTAGGTCTATATTGCCCCTCCACATCACCTTCCTCCAACAGTCAGTCAGAGATTCCCCTGCCATAAATTTGTTACCCAAAGATATAGCAAAAACTGATGCTAAAATTCATATGGGAACACAAGAGAACCTGAAAAGATAAAATAATTTTATATAACAAAAACAAAGCTGGAGGCATCACAAAATCAAATTTAAAGACATACTACAGGGCAGTTAAAATCAAAATACCTGGTACTGTCCCAGGAACTTATGTGTAGAAAAAATCTAATAGAATAGAAACTCCAGAAATCAATCCATGCATCTACAACCAACTTATCTTTAAAAAATGAGCTAAAATAAATCTCTGGAACAAGGACAGTCTCTTCAACAAATGGTTCTGGGAAAACTGGATTTCTGCATATGTTAGTATGAAACAAAACTCCTACCTTACTCCTTACACAAAGATGCACTCAAAATAGATCAAAGACCTAAATCTAAGACCTGATAACATCAAATTACTAGAGAACATTGGGGAAACTCTGCAAGACATTGACATAGGCAAAAAATTTTTGGGAAAGACCTCAGAAGCACAAACAATCAAACCCAATTTTTTTTTTTATTTTTGTGACAGGCAGAGTGGATAGTGAGAGAGAGAGAGACAGGGAGAAAGATATTCCTTTTCTGTTGGTTCACCCCTGAATGGCTGCTGCGGCCGGTGCGCTGCAGACGGCGTACCGTGATGATCCCAAGCCAGGAGCCAGGTGCTTCTCCTGGTCTCCCAAGAGGGTGCAGGGCCCAAGGACTTGGGCCATCCTCCACTGCACTCCCAGGCCACAGCAGAGAGCTGGACTGGAAGAGGAGCAACCGGGACAGAACCAGAGCTCCGACCGGGACTAGAACCAGGGATGCCGGCACCGCAGGTGGAGGATTAGCCTAGTGAGCCATGGCGCCAGCCAAACCCAAAATTTACAAATGGGATTACATAAATCTGGGAAGCTTCTGCACTGCAAAAGAAACACTCAGCAAAAGGTGACAACTGACAGAATAGGAGATAATTTTTGCAAACTATGCAACTGATAAAAGGTTAACATCCAGAATCTATAAAGAGCTCAAGAAATTCAACAACAACAAAATAAACAATCCAATTAAGAAATGGAGAAAGGACTTGATCAGGCATTTTACAAGAGCAGAAATTCAGGTGGGCAACAGATACTTGAAAAAATGCTCAGAATCGCAAGCCATCAGGGAAATGCAAATCAAAACCAGGTGAGGTTTTGCCTCACTCTAGTTAGAATGACTCATACAGAAATCAATAATCGACAAATGCTGGTGAGAATGTGGGGAAAATGGTAACCTGGTCCACTGTTGGTGGGAATGTAAACTGGTATGGAAGATTTTATGGAGATACCTCAGAAATCTGAATATAGACCTACCATATGATTCACCCATTCCACTCCTGGGAATTTACCCAAACTAAAAGGAACCAGTATATGAAAGACTTATCTGTAGCCCCATGTTCATTGAAGCATATTCAAATTAGCTAAAATGTGGAATGAACCCAGATGTTCATCAACTGTTGACTAGATAAATAAATTTTTATTTATCTAGTCAACAAATGATTTAATATATGTATATGATATATATATATATATATACACACACACACTATGGAGTACTACTTATCTGCAAAAATAAATGAAATACTGTCTTTTGCAGAAAAATGGACACAAACTAGAAACCACTGTAGTGAAATAAGCCAGTCCCCAAAAGACAGATACTATGTATTTTCCCTGATCCAAAGTAACTAACAGAGTACCTAAAATGTAATGTATTGGAATGAAATTTACATTTTGAGATTTGATGATTGTTTACAGCTCTTATCTCTTCTGTTGAGGAAGTATTTAATTTTCTTCCTATTATTTGCTGAACATTTTGCTTAGTGTAGTGTTAACTTTATGATCATTAAGGAAACTGAAAATAAATCTTTGTAAATATTAAGAACGGGAATAGGAGAGAGAGGACAAAGAAGGTTGGAGAGTGTTGAGGAGGGAATGTAGTGTGGTAAATATTGCTATGTTCCTAAATCTGTATATTTGAAATACATAAAACTTATATAAATTAAGTAAAATAAAAATTAAATAAGCAAGTTAAAGAGTTATTCTCTTATTTTAATAATACCCTTTATTTTCATTGCACTTCTTCCACATTTTCATAAACTACATATTTTATAGTTCTGAATTTTTAAAATGTAAATATATGGAATATACCAAGAGGGTTCTTATGGCTGCTTGCTCTTTTGGTGTAATGCAATGTAGAGAAGGGGCTGCATAGGCATACACAGCTGTAGGCCATTCCTTCCCACAGCTGTAGGATATTCCACTACTTAATGACAGTTGATCTGGCCAGCTATCTTTAATGATATCAAGTGAATTCCATGTGTGTGGGTATGTAGGGGTTCATACTGCCTGCTGAGTTATTGGGTGAGTGTAGGCTTTGTATTTTTAAGGATATTGAAGTATTTTTAGATCATTTGTTAGAAATTTGTATTTTCTCTAGAAGTGAAAAAGCATTCTGTTTCTTCATGTCATTTGGCATATTTTGAAATGATTGGTTTAAATCTTTCCTTGATAAACAAGTAACCATTTACATTTATGTATTTATTCATGTCTTCTTTCTTGTGCTAAAATTTTTATTCAAACATTCTATCCTCTTCTAATTAGATTAAATTTTTACAAATTCATAAGATCCTTAAAAAGCCAGGTATCTTCTCCTAGGGTGGCTCTTTTATACATTCTATTTTGGGTGTTTCAATAGTATTCTCCATATTTTACATAGTTGAGTGTATCAAGATCTTCTTTTATGGTTTGCATTTTCTTAGTGCAAGGTCCAAAACTGTTTTAGATTTCCATCTAAAAGATTTTAGGTTTCATGTGTTTTTTGCTTTCCATTTTAAAGGTTTATATTTGTAAATTATATATGTGGATGAGGGAAATGTGTAATTTGTATATTTTTATCTATATCTTTAATAAGATTAACATATTTTAATATGAATAATCAGTAGTTTCTTCACTGTAACTACTTATATGAAATTTTGACTATTTTTATATATGTGTTCTATTTCTGGATTCTCTATTTTATTTATTGTATTTTTTAAAGGATTTTTTTTTAGTTATTTGAAAGGCAAAGTTACAGAGAGGCAGAGGCATAGAGAGAGAGAGAGAGAGAGAGAGAGAGAGAGAGGTCTTCAATCCACTGGTTCACTCCCCAAATGGCAGCAATGGCTGGAGCTGGGCTGGATCCAAAGCCAGGATCCAGGAGCTTCTTCCAGGTCTCCCACACAGGTGCAGGGGCCCAAGAACTTGGGTCATCCTCCATTGCTATCCCAGGCCACAGCAGAGAGCTGGATTGAAAGTGGAGCAGCCTGGACTCGATCCAGCGCCCACATGGGATGCCAGCACTGCAGGTACCTGCTTCACCAGCTATGCCACATCAGTAGCCACTCTTCTGTTTTATTGATCTCTTTATTAATCCCTCTATATGTCACTACCACACTTCATTAATTAATATAGTTTTAAAGTGAAGTGTTATTGCTCAAAGAAATTGTCCAGTCTGATTTTTTTTGAAAGTTTATCAGCTTTTTGTATAAATTTAGATTGTGAATTTTTGAATCTGACTTTAAATTCCATTAAAACTCAGGTGAAATTTTGCTGAGATTTGTTTTTAACCTATAGATACTTGAACAAAGCTGGTATTTTTCATATTGATTTTCTAGAACTCTGAACACAACATATTAACTTAGATTTTTTTTAAAAACTTAAAATTAGGTTTTACAATTTGGGGGACAAATATATCATTTTTACATTTTTTTCCTAAAGTCCTTATACTTTATTTCTACTCTACATATTATTATGTTTTAAAATTCAATTTTGAGGAATTTATCAATGAAGGTAATTGAAATAGATCTTCTTATATTAATCTTGTACTAAGAGAATTTCTGAAACTAGTTTTATTTATCCTTGTTATCATGTATTTATAACTGATACATAAAATTTTACATATGTGTGGGTCTGTGTGATGTTTCTAGATATTGTGTGTATACATATCGAATGATGTTCAAATCAGAGTAAACATATATATCTCCTCAAACATTGATTATCTCTTCATATTGAAAACATTAAAAATCCCCTTCTAGCTTTGCTCTCTTGCATTGCCACTTTTATTTTAGATCAAATTATCCGTGTATGTTATCTGCTCCCTCTGAACTCTCTTCCATTGCATTTCTGTTTGTATTTATTTGCACCAAACCATGATGTTTTAATTACTACATCTTCATAATAAAACTTTCTATGCAATAGAATCCACAAATCCAATCTTCTTTGCAGTTGTTTGGGGGCTGTTTGACCCACTGTAGTTACATTAGACATATTAAAAGCAGCCTATTAAGTTTTCACACAAATACTGATCATGAGTTGTAAAAAAACTAAGTATAATTACATGTAGTAAATTACACAGGTCTCAATAACATATAGTAAATTACACAGGTCTGACTATTCTACATAAACAATACCCTAAATCTTCTTCATTCTAGCGAATTTTTCATGGTTCTTTCTAGTTTTGCTTCCCTGAATATTATGTCAGTTATAGCAATGCCTTCTTTGTATTTTCTTAGTTAGAAAGGAGAACGATTGCCTGTGTTCCTTGATGTGTTAAGGATTTGATATTTTCTCAGCTCTCATACTCTCCATTTGCTCACAGCAGTGAGAGGATGTCTGACTTACTGGCAGAATTGCTGGGAAAGCACTTTGTGCTTAGACCATACGGTTGTTTGCCAAAGCTCAGAGGGTTGCTTCTCTATAGTACCTCTTTCTTCAAAGCTTCCACAACTCGTTATCCTTCTCTTCCCCACCCCTGGGGCTGGCAATGATGCCTCTCCTTGAAGGAGACTCTGTTTGTAAAACTCTGGTTGGTCTAGAATAGCTCACATCTAAAATCCCTGCTGTCTGTACCCTTATTGTTCAACTCTTTGTAAACTGAAACAGATCTCGGTAAAATCTTTGGGTACTTTTGACTTATATTATACTTTTTATCTTTGCTGGCAGCGAATCTAAATTTTTTTCTGCAAGATCCTAACATGTAGAAATAAGAACATACCTTGATTTCCAGAGTAATTATTTGGATTTTCAATATAGCAGAGACAGATAAATATGTGTATAATATCCATGTATAACTTGCATTTAAGTAGTAATGACCCTATTAATGTTTTCCACTGAATAATATGAATTTATAAATATTGAAAATCTTGGGCTTTTTATGTACAGATTATTTCTTAGTTTTACTCTCAATTTAAGTAGTAAAGTATGTTGAATACGACATTTTTAAAGAATGCTCATAGGTGTATAATGTAAATAGGGAATCAATGACATGAACTTTACCAACCACTGTCAGAGCTTTGGTCTGCCTGAGAAGTGAGCACATGAGCTTGTATCACACAAGACATGTTTTCGGTTACAATTGCTCTTTCTCAGAATAGATGCCTTTAGCAGAATGTAGCACAAATCTTTTGGTAATGAAAAGCTTATTTATTATGCTTAAGATAGAAACTGACAGTTTTTATTATGCTGGTAGAAAAAAATTAAAACAATCTGAGAGCAAGAACAAACAAAAGAATGAAGATGTGGCATAAAGTCTGGAGAGGGATATAAATATGTTGGATCACTTTTAAGAATTTGACTGGGGCCAGCGCTGTGGCGAGTGGATAAAGCTGCTGCTTGCAGTACCAGCATCCCATATGGGCACCAGTTCGAGACCTAGCTGCTCCACTTCTGATCCAGCTCTCTACTATGGCCTAGGAAGGCAATGGAGGATGGCCCAAGTCCTTGGGCCGCTGCACTGGTGTGGAAGACCTGGGGGAGGCTCCTGGTTCCTGGTTTTGGATCAGCCTAGCTCCGGCTGTTGCTGACATTTGGGGAGTGAGCGGGGGTAAAAGACTTTCTCTCTCTCACTCCCTTGCTCTCTCTTTTTCTCTCTCTCTCTGCCTCAGCCTTTCTGTAACTCTTCCTTTCAAATATATAAATAGATTTTAAAAAGAATTTGATCAATTAAGAGAAATGAATGTATACTTTATTTGGCCCATCCCAGGGATAGGAAAAGATCAATATTAATTTTCAGTCAGGGTATCCCAAATTTACAGGAAAAGGTGTTGCAATATATTGCATATAGCACAAAATTCAGAAATTTGTATGCTTAGCAAGATTCCAAAGTGAATTTGATCCAAGTAGTCATGAGTCACACATTGATAAACAAATCTTCTGGTAATATTTTTGTGTGTGTAAGAGAGCTATGTTTAGATGTTAAAGGGACTGACAGTAGATCTCTTTCTAGGATTATAAGCACAATACACACAAAGAACAGGAGGAACAGAGGGACAGAGTTTTCTAGGTTAATCATCCTGAAGTCCTCTCTCAGATACCTATGACACTTGTGGACTGTGGAAGATGAGAGAAGGAGCAATTCCTGGTCCTCTAAGCCATTCAACTAGTCTCCTTTTCTGTTCTACTAAATTACTGTCTTGATACTGGGGCAAAAAGAAACCAGATCCATAAAGTGTATTCTGCCTTATGAAAAGATACCACCAATGAGTTTAAGCTATGACAACTGTATGCATCTTTTACTTTCACATTGAATGCACTTATATTTCAAACAGGAACTTGAAAAGAACAATATATTGAATGTAATACCAGTTTTTAGTAGGTTGCAAATATTCTACCTCTTCTCTTATCCTGTATCCATTACTCAAAAAATTAATTGCCTGTCTTAAAGCTGTCTTCTTATTCAGCATCAAGCAGCTTGTGGAAGAAAGTGTAAACTTGACTTTTACCATTGTTTAATATGCTATTCTGTAGTATTTCTTTCTGTGAATATGTCAGAATGATAATCACATGTGTTGATGCAGATGACTGCATCACAAAACCCAAATATTCATGCACTTCCTATAGTCACCCAGCTAATACCATCAAAGTCTAAGAGATAACTGACTGGGGTAAATATACTAGAACCTGAGTAGCCCTATCCAGAAATAATTTAGATTTCAGATATGTTCATATTTTGGAATATTTGCATATATCTAATTATTACCGGAGAAATTGCAGGGTTCTTGTCTTCGCGCAAGAAAGAATTCAGGCGTGAGACAGAGTAGTGGGAGGTAAAATAGCAAGGTTTATTAAGAAGGAACATCTGTAAGGACGGATGGGCACCTCTCCAGACAGGGCCTGAGAGAGTGCCCAGTCCCTCAGACTGGGGGAGGGGGGGGGCTGCATGGGTGAGTGGAGAGTACACCCGGCCAGGCCAGGCGGGCGGCTCAGCAAAGATGCAGAGAGCTGAGCGCGCCCAGTCCAGTTGAGGCTGGGGGTTTTAAGGAGATGGGTCTTGCTTCCCCACCTCTGCTCCTCTTGGAACAAAGGGCTTTTTGGATGTAAATAGAAAAACTTCTCTTGAAGGTCTGAAACAAAGGACTTTATGGATGCAAATGTTATCAGACCTGAGGAAGGGAGCAGGGTGTTTGACATGCAGATACTGGGCTGCACCTGGGAGATTGTGGAAGATTTATCAGGCAGGAAGCAGGAGGGGTGAGGGCCTCCACCTGGCAGGTTATCAGGTAGAAGGGGGCAGGGCAGGCAGGATGCGAAATCTGGGCTTCCCCTGAAACCTTGTTAGGATGACTTTGAGATGCAGATGCATATAGATGTCTTCTCTTTAGGCCTGTCACACACACATAAGCTCATAACTGACTTCCTACCTAACATTCCCCCCTCAAGAGGTAATACCCAAAATTCTTTTTGGGATTATGGATGAAGTTCCGTCTTCTGTAACTTCTTCAAAGCTGGCATGTGGGCGTCGAGGGAGATTTGGGTATTTCCTCTTGCTATCTGTCTTATGGTATGTGACAGTAGCCTTAGAAAAACTTGCTGCTCGGTCCAGGGGGCTGCTCAGGTCGTCCAGTGGGATGGGCTGGAAGCCTTGTCTGATGACAATTTGGAGTTCAACAGCTCTTAGTCTGCTAGAGACAAAACGAACAAGGGCATTAAAAACACAGGGTCCAAAGAGAAGCAGCAAGATTACAGAAGTTATTGGGCCAAGGAGAGGAAATAGCCAAGATTTCCATGACCAGATTTTAGGCCAGAAATCCCAGCCCTGCTTGGCCTGGTCCTGGAGCTGTTTGGAATTGTCCAGGAAAAGTACAAATTTGGGTTTGTACCTGTCCAGTCTGACCCAGAAACAACATTCTTCCTGGAGCATGGCACAGATACCCCCTGGAGCAGCAGTTAGCATGTTTAATACTTCTTTTTCTTATAACCTTTTGTGACTTCCACACACCCTCTTCAACTTACTTTAAACATTTCACCATTTCCATTCCAGTCTAGAGTAAACTAGCCATCAGGATAAAGTCATTCTTACAAACCATGTCCTTTCCTTATATAAAAAGCTCTTTCCTTTTTAGCCCTTCTTACCAACAACACTCTTTCCTTCTGAACCTTTCTTACCAAGCACACATTTCTATACTTGATGTTTTCCATAGAGCCTGGTTGGCTCTTCTTACCTTACCAGAAGACTAAGGTCTCCATGCAGAGTGAAGATGCCTTAAAAATCCCTTGTGTGATCTAGAGCTCTGGTTTAGGCAATTAGTTCTGCTAGCTGAGCAAAAGTTCCTGGGGGCAGAGCACGTTTCAATAACGTGCCATGCTGTAACTGTTGCATACTCTGAGAAGCAGGTCCTGTCTGACAAAGCTGCTTCCATCTATGAACCAAACTTTATTTGCATTAGTCAGGGGGCTGTCTTTTAGGTCCCTTCTGCTGGCATAGATCAAGTCAATAGCCTCAGTACAGGAGTGGAGGGGACCACTTTCCCCTGGAACTGGCATTAAAGTAACTGGGTTTATGCCTTATTTTTACCTGAGGGTTTTCTAGAAGGAGGACCTGATATTTTAGTATTCTACTATCTGTGAGCCAGTGAAAGCCCTTTTGCTCTAATAGAGAATTTATTTGATGTGAGGTATAAAGGGCGATATCTTGCCCCAGTGTAATTCTAGATACCTCCTCTGTCAGCAAGGCAGCTGCTGCCATTGTCTTTAGGCAGTGAGGCCATCCTTGTGCAACCATGTCTAAGGTTTTAGAAAAGTAGCCCACAGGTTGCTTAACAGGTCCCAGATCCTGAGTTAACCCTCCTAAGGTGACTCCCTGCCTCCCAGTGATGTACAGCTGGGAGGGTTTCTCTGGGCTTGGCAGTCCTAGCACAGGGACTTTAGCCATAGCATCCTTTAGCTGAGCGAAGGCTGTGGTTTGCTCTTTCCCCCAAAGGAGGGGGCTCTGCTTTGGCTGCCTGTTAAGAGCCTGGTTTAGGAACTGTGCTATTTCCCTGTATCTAGGAACCTGTAACCTGATAGAGAAAAGCTGGGACTGCCTGAAGTTTGCAGAAGTAGGAATTTGCTGCATGGCCCACATCCTCTCTGGGGCTGGTTTTCTCTCCCCAGGGGAGAGGATAAGGGTTAAATAGTTAACACTTTAATGGACTAGCTATGCTTCGTTTTCCTCCAGATACCTAGTAGCTAGTTTTGTTAGCAAGTTAAGCCAATGTACAAGACTAGAGTCTCAGGCTGGGAAAGGAGACAGACTACAAATCACTTACATTTAATCATCTACATTATGGATTATTGTGCACCCCCCTCAAGAGATAGTCCCTTTAAGTCCTCAGTGAGGACCTGTCCAAATAGGTGCAGGACTATCTGAGTTAGCTGTTACTGAAAGCCCTGTTTTTAGGAACTGGCAGGGAGGACTTTCTCTAAGCTTAATACTATTGGATAGACGTTTAAGGCCTGGCTGGGTGTGTGAGGCCCAGACCTATCCAGGGGGTGCTGGAAGAGAATTGCAAGAGATGAGAATCTCCTTTAAGGGAGGCACCCTGTTGACTTGCATTACCTGGCTGGACTAGGAGGAGAGCTTTAATAGGAGGCTGGTAGAAATAGGCAACTTGCGTTTCACTGACCCTAGGCCATCCCCTCAATAGCAGTGGCTGGAGCTAGAAGCTAGGCAGAGGCTGGGCAGAGCTAAAGGCTTTTTAGCTCGGGGCCACAGGGTCTGCGGTTCTGAACCAGGAGTCCTTCGACACCCAGGGCAGTTCCGTGTCCAGTGGCCATGCTCTTGGCAGAGCTGACAGAAGGCAGTTTCTGTTGCGGCAGCTGCTTGCCCAATGCCCTGGCTCCTTATATCAGCAACAGGTGCTGTTTGGGGTGCACTGGCCTTGCTGGGTCTCCTTGACGGCAGATCACCGTGCAGAAAGCCATTGATTGGCCTGTTGCCTATCCTTATATCGCTCCTGCTGCTAGCTTGCTCCTCGTTCTCCTGGTCTCTAATAAAGTAGACCATGGAAGCAGCCTCTATGATGTCAGTCAAGGGGGTGCTCAACCCAACCCTGATTTCTTTAATATCAGGGTGAGCTAAAAAAACTATGGTCATGGGCAAATTCTGACACTTAGTATTTTTCTGCGAGTTAAGACCATGCCCATGAGGAGAACTATGACCTTTTAGGTAAGATCAACTGTGGTGACCTGCTTGCATACTTTGAGGTCATCAGTACAACTTCCTATTTATCCCTCAATTTCGTTTAAAAGGGGAGTTCTGCCCATTTACCGCGTACACTGAAAAATCGATCTAGCTGTCACATTATTTTATAGTTTAACCTCTTATTTTGGCTATGTTGTTTGGTCCTCCATACTGTGGCCAGGCATTGTTACAGAAAAGGTCAACCATTCCTTACATAAGGTCTGGGGATCAAACCGTACATCACAGTGGAGAGTCCTGCAGAACTGTAGTAACTTCCCTTCTGGAAGAGAAAAGAGGAGAAGTGAGGCAACTGAGTCGGGTCTCTAGACTGACTTCCTGGGCTTTCAGATTTAACTGGTGGTTTAACCAGTGCTTACTGCGTAGCCTGACTTAGAGGAGAAATTGTGGCAGACGTCTCTGCCACCCTTTGGCTTCCGGACTATTTACCGTGTAGCCAGTGGGCTATGGGCCTGGGTTTCCGGGTTTAACTAGTCTTACCGTGTAACCCATAAGTTTTTGGGCTTCCGGGCTTTCACCGTGTAGCCTGTGGACACTAGAGTTTTCTTGGGCTCCTGGAACCTGGTTCTCTAGCATCTGCCGCATAACCATCTCCCATCGTCTCTAAGTCTCTTTTGGAACACTTTCTCCCTTTTGGCTAGACCTCCCGTTTGATCCACATTTAAACTAGCAATACATTTGAACTTGCAATGCCTGGTTGTTCAGCGTTAGCTGGACGGAGACTTCGTCAGTCCCTTTTTAAAGGATCTGGCTTCTGAGCCAGAGACTGGAGCAGCTAGAAAGAAACACGTTTATAGCTGAAGTTTAGCATCATTTCACATCTTGGCACCACTTTTAATCTAAACAGCCGATTGGTTATTATCTCTGCAAGATGAGAGATATCTCTTTTGACATCTCCAGGGGCCCTCTGGGGATGTCAAAAGTCCGGATAATTTAGAACTTTGATTTTCAGAAAGTCTGTTAAAGGTGCCAAGAACTTAGAGTATCTGGTCAAAATAGAATTCCTTAACATCCTGAAATGATAGCCATTCATTACTCAGGGTGATTTTTACACTTTTAAACCAGATCTGATCATAATACTTAACAATGCTTTTCATCAATCTGAACTTAACAGAGACAGTAGAGCACACAATAGATTATTTGGGCAGAACATGAATTCTATGTCTCTTGCTGTCGAATAAACCAGAAATAAAAAAACCTCACACATATGAGTTCACATAATTCAGAACTATTCAACAGAGTCAAAAAGAGCTTACAGGACCTAACTCTAGAAATGGCAGAGTAACTGATTCAGCAGACACTGTTAAAATAGACATTACAGTTTTTTGCAAAAACAGATTCCAAGATTTACGACTTAGACCATTTCCAGATATTTACTAACATTAGTGCACATTTTTAAAAACCTCATTGTTGTAACAGAAGATCAGACTTCAACTTTAGGTCAATGTAATTTTGGCATTAGCACTCAAAGAAAACTCCGTAAACAATTTTAAAGTTGTAAACCTTTTAAAACTTTTCATGACTTGCTCACACCTTCTGAAACTTTATACCTGTAGTTACTTTTACATAGTCTTGAATTGTTATGTATGGACAATCTATGAGAATACATGCTAACAAACTCAAACAGTCTCTCTTATCGAATTTAAGATGTGAAAAGTACAATACATTTTCCCACATTTTGCTTAGCATTGATGCCTAGATGGCTTAAGACACTGAGTTATTACTGAATACCACACCATTATCTGAATTAAAAGTCAAAATTACATTTCCATGCTTTTAAGTAACATAAGAATAACTCCTCCTGGACAGCAAACATGGACACAACTTTGAAAAGATCTTCATCGTTAAGAGAAACATGTTTAAAGCATATCAAAGACATGTGTAAAACCGAGCAAGTGAGCTACCAAGCAAACCGAAGGGCTTTGGCATTAACTTAATTCTCTGAACCAATGTTAACAACATAAAGGCTTGTATACACAGAATTTACTCTTATTTTTATAAGACCACTCTAGCTGGAAAGCAAAAACATGAATACAGCATAGGTCTGACACCATTTACAACATTTTAATACATTTCACATAATCTGAATTGACTCAAGCAGCTGTTACTTTAACAAATTTTAGAGTCTCATCCTTTGAGAGTTCCAGGGATCCGACTGGAAGCCCAAAGTTGGAAGACTCGGTTTAGAATTTAAGCTGTCAGAGTCAAGCGGTTTAGCCAACAATTAGTACATTTCTGATCAGTTGGGTAATCACTCAAACACTGGAAACAGATAAACAACATAGACAACTTCGCGTTGCAGTTTTCCCAATCAAGACTCATAATGGCAATAGAAAAATGCGAAACCTTCAAGGCACGTGAAGGAACACTCTCATCAGATAAGTCAGGGACAGCAGCACAGAAAAGAACTAGACATCAGCATATGAGCCCATTGCTTAGGTTTCCATTAACTGCAAAGAGAAAAACCCATCAGGTTGGAAAGGGTTAATGGCTTAAGGTTCTGGCTCCCTTAGGTAAGGCCAGCAGTAGTATTGAATTGGAAATTCCTCCAGGAGGGAAAAAAAAAGCAGCCCTGGGGGGGGGGCGCTTTCCATAGGGATATCTGGCTATGCCTGCCTGGGTGCAGCAGGCCACGTGGACTGGAATAGAGTGCAGAGAAAGGCTGTGGTCCCCCATTTACAGGGAAGACTGTGCACACCGGGGCCTGGCAGGACTGGCCGTGGGGTTGGGTAGGTGCGCCATTTCACCAAGAGTGCTGGGAACCTCCTATAATTCAGCCAAAGCCAGATCAAAAAGGACTACTGCAAACACTCAGTCAATTAAAACAGATAGTTAGCTTTAGCTCCTTTCCAGATTCAGTCCTCAGACAATCAAAGCTTAGCAACAGTAATAGCTCACAAAAACTTCAAGACGCAAAGCTACCATAAGCTGCAAAGACGGAAAGCCTTCTACCAGGTTGGAAAGGGTTAACTGGTAACAGCTTTTCCCTAGGTGGACAAGATGTGAGCAGCTGCCCTCACCTTCCCCTATGAATCTCAGCTGGAGGAGAGCAAAGGGAAAGGCCCTGATGTCTGGGGGCTGAGTGGGGTTCGAAATCTCTTATCGCTCAAGAGTGCCCACTACCTAGTTGTCTGAGTTTACCTGGAGGGCCAATATTAGCCTCGACCGAAGCTAAGCCCTGCTCGCGTAGCAGTAGGCAGCGTGACCAGGCGTCCCTCCAAGAGAGAGACCTGGTTCTCGGGTCGCGGTCCGGCCGCCAGGAAGCCAAAGCGAGCTCAGGGGGTCTCCACGCTCTCAGGCAACTGCCCTTCCTAGTCGCCCTCCCGTTCCTTACAATCCCTCTGGAGTTTCGGCCGTAGCTAAGCCGTGGCCGGGGGGACTCCGCGTTCTCGGAGAGCTGTGGGGTGCCGGACACTCAACGGTCACTTCCACAGATCCGGTCCCGCTTGAGGGAAGGAATACTGACCTCCGATGTCTTCTCAAACTCCTACCTGGCTCGCCAAAAATGTTACCGGAGAAATTGCAGGGTTCTTGTCTTCGCGCAAGAAAGAATTCAGGCGTGAGACAGAGAGTAGTGGGAGGTAAAATAGCAAGGTTTATTAAGAAGGAACATCTGTAAGGACGGATGGGCACCTCTCCAGACAGGGCCTGAGAGAGTGCCCAGTCCCTCAGACTGGGGGAGGGGGGGGGCTGCATGGGTGAGTGGAGAGTACACCCGGCCAGGCCAGGCGGGCGGCTCAGCAAAGATGCAGAGAGCTGAGTGCGCCCAGTCCAGTTGAGGCTGGGGGTTTTAAGGAGATGGGTCTTGCTTCCCCACCTCTGCTCCTCTTGGAACAAAGGGCTTTTTGGATGTAAATAGAAAAACTTCTCTTGAAGGTCTGAAACAAAGGACTTTATGGATGCAAATGTTATCAGACCTGAGGAAGGGAGCAGGGTGTTTGACATGCAGATACTGGGCTGCACCTGGGAGATTGTGGAAGATTTATCAGGCAGGAAGCAGGAGGGGTGAGGGCCTCCACCTGGCAGGTTATCAGGTAGAAGGGGGCAGGGCAGGCAGGATGCGAAATCTGGGCTTCCCCTGAAACCTTGTTAGGATGACTTTGAGATGCAGATGCATATAGATGTCTTCTCTTTAGGCCTGTCACACACACATAAGCTCATAACTGACTTCCTACCTAACATAATGAGATATCTTGGGAATGGGACCTAATTCTAATCTCAAATTTCATTTAGGTTCATATGTACATAAGTTGAAATATATATTTCATTTAAGTTCATATATACATAGGCTGAAAGTAATTTTGTACAATATTTTAATATTTGATGCATGGAAGAGAGGTTGTGCACATTGAACCATCAGACTTGTTGCATCACATAAGCACTCAAAAAGCTTTGGATTTTGCAGCATTTGCAATTTCAGAACTTCAGATTAGGAATGCTTAACTCATAATACAAAATATGCATAAAATTTGGACGATCATATTCAAGTAAGAAAGAAATTAAAACACTGGTCTTATTTTAATATTGGAAAGAATGAAGAGGTGAGGGTAAGCTGGTAACAACCCAAATGTGTGCAGTGATCCATGTGGGAATCGATGTGCATTTTCACCTAGGTTACATCACATCTAAGGATGAGGAAGCCCGGGACACCAGAAAGTAACCATGACTATGGGGTCCATACTGTATTAAAACCTCCAGCTGAAGTGGAAATACTCTAATAGGTAAAATGGAAGACAAGTTTAAAATGTTTAGTCCACCAGACTCACTCTTGCCTTGTAAAGATCTTTAAGATTCAGAAGCGGAAGATATAAAAGTCAAATCAAAGCTTCTGAACCTTACTCATCATCCACTCAACCCACACTGAGTGTGAAATCAGAAAGCCACAGGAGTCAGGGAAACTGGAACAAAATATATCCAGTTGGTTATCAGTTTTTGGCTGTAAATGAGGATTTAGAGGAAATTGAAATTTTAAATGTGATGCAATCAGCAGTGAACATATGATGCACAGAGTGTGCTTGTCTACGGGGAACCACAAGCAAATTGGGTACAATGAACATGATCTTGTCAGTTGCCCACCTCCAGAAACATCTGCAAACTGCTCACTTGTTCCTGGGGTATTTCTGTTTCTATTTTTTATGTAGTAAGTTGTAATTTTGCCAGCAGCCATTTTCACATTTGGGGATTATTGGCTGAGCTACAAAGGAAACTTTCAGGTTGGATTTTCCAACCTATGAGAGCCTGTCTATGACATTTCCACTAAAGCTACTTTGCAAAGCCCCTGTGCTCTAACAAACTTTCTCCTGTTGACTCTGGTCTTCTCAGAAGTGTAGAAAGAGATGGAATCAAAACAAAAGTCACATCGAATTAACCTTTAAAGCTGATTTCATGGAGAATAATTCTGCCCCTAAAGGTAAGTAATTGAGCTGGAACTATTCCAACAATAGCTAGGACTTGGAAATTATTTCCTGTACATTTTAACCTAATAATATTGAGAATAATTGAGATCCTGGTGTATTTTAAGGACTGTGTGGATAAAGAAAGCAGTATGAAACCTTTCCTGACTTTGAAGGTCTTAAACTATAGTGGTACCTCTCTATCTCTCCCTCTCTCTCTATCACTCTGCTGCTTAAATAAATAACATAAAATAAACTTTAAAAAATTGGGAGGGGCAGCATTTTGGCACAGTGGATAAGCTACTACATGCAATATGGGCCTCCCATATTGGAGTGCTGATTCTATTGTCAGCTGCACTTATTTTGATCTATCTCTCTTCTAAAATGCACCTGGGAAATGGTGGAAAATGGCTCAAGGACTTAAAGCCCCTGCCATCCACGTGGGAGAGCTGGATGGAGTTCCTGGCTCCTCACTGTGGCCTTTGGAGCCCCAGCTGCCATTTGGAGAGTGAACCAGCAAGCAGAATATCTATATTTTTGTCCCTACTTATTTGTGTCATTCTGTCTCTCAAATAAAAAAAATAAAATCTTTAAATAAATACATAGTATAAAAATGCAAAGTGTGAATTCTAGAACATTAAAGGGGGTATTATAGATGGTTACGAGGTATTGATAATGAAAAATAAGTGGGAATTGAAATAGGGTATATTTAGTATTAATTTTATGAATGGCTAAAATGGCATTTTTAAAAGGCTATAATTAGTGTTGCGATTAGATATGAATTGAAGAAAGGAAAACACCTACAAAAGAGATAAAATGATAAAAATCGTGAACACATTGGGGGTTTTAAAAAATAGATTCATTTGTTTTAAAGGCAGAGTAACAAAGGGAGAAGGAAAGACAGAGAGAGGAGGAGATTTTACACCTGCTGGATCATTCCCCAAATGACCACAAAATCCAGGGCTGGGTCAGGCCAAAACAAGGAGCAGGGAACTCCATCCAGGTCTCCCTCATAGGTAGCAGAGGCACATCTAATTGGGCCATCTTCTTCTGCTTTCTTAGGCACATTAGTAGCCAGATGGATTGGAAGTGGAGCTACAGAGACTGGAATGGTCATTCTAGTATGGTCTGCAGGTAACAGACCAGCACACTGGGTCCCAAAGCCTGTCTCATACATATTGTTTTTAAGAGGAATGACTGTGAGTTTGAGATGACAACATTCTGAATGCTGTGTAGTTAGCATACAAGATTGTATGCTTGGACTGTGGTACTATGGCATGGCGCCAATCAGTTCATATTAAATATCATGCTAATGAATCTTGATTTGCAGGTGACAGGAGCAAAACTGTTTCAGGAAGATAAATATGGTACAAAGTTATTATCACAGAGAATAGAATCTGGTGCCTGACTTAGAAGGTTTGAAAGTATTCAGATTGTCTCCGAGGGCCAGTAGTGGGACAATGGTCATGATAATGGAATAGATGGAAGTGTGAAATAATTATGGAATAGGAATAAACAGAACTTGATGACTAAGTATTCATAGTAAAATGGGGGGAAAATCATTTGCTGTGGTTCCTATAGTCAAGAGACAGCAGGCTGGTCTGATAAAACTCTTACCCAAGAAAGATCTTTGGAGTATATGCAGGAGTGAGTGTGAAGCAAAAGTTGCCATGTCTGGTGCATGGAGTGAGGAAGAGCTGAATTGGAAAAGAAAGCCAACAGGTTATCAAAATGAATCAGTGCTAGATACGGTCTCTCATATGTGACACCCCCGAATCCTCAGGAATGGTCTTGCCCTCACAATCTTGTTGATTCGAGAAGATACTTTGTGGTGGGTTTTGAGAGGATCCATGCAGGATGAAATCAAGATGACATGCAGAGGGAGAAACAGAGTTGAAAAGGCATGGAAAAAAAAGAAAAGGCATGGAAATATGTTCTGGAATTAGAACATAAGGCTGAGAGATATTTAACTATTTCAGTTGATAAAATAGAATTCAGATTACATTCAACTACGTACTCCAGAGGTAAAAGTCCCATTTACCATTTGAATTATTTTGATGCAAACAGTAAAGAACTAAAGGCTTTGAAGTAAAATCAAGTTTTGACTAAATTCCTTCATTTTTTTAATGGATTAGACAAAAGGCATCAAAGCATGTCGAGGAGTATGTTAAATTTGAACTGCTGCTGGCCAGACCCTAAAAGGCTCAGGAATACCAATCTGAGACTCCAGTTACAGGCTGGGGCTAACACCTACTAGTACATCATTACCGTAGAGGGGTCAAATAACACTAAAGGAAGAAGTGAAGAGCAGATGAAAGAGGACAAAATGTTGGAATTAATCTGAAAAATATTGATGGTACCGGCGCCGCGGGTCACTAAGCTAATCCTCCAACTGTGGCGCCAGTACCCCAGGTTCTAGTCCTGGTTGGGTCGCCAGGTTCTGTCCTGGTTGCTCCTCTTCCAGTCCAGCTCTCTGTTGTGGCTCGGGAAGGCAGTGGAGGATGGCCCAAGTCCTTGGGCCCTGCACCCACATGGGAGACCAGGAGAAGCACCTGGCTCCTGGCTTTGGATGGGTGCAGCGCACCAGCCATAGTGGCCATTTTCGGGGTGAACCAACAGAAAAAGGAAGACCTTTCTCTCTGTTGATCTCTCTCTCTCACTAACTCTTCCTGTCAAAAAAAAGAAAGAAAGAAAATTGACTCCGAAAAATATTGATGGAACATATGAGACACATCAGAGACTCGTCTCAGTGCTAGGGATATAACAGTGAACAAAGGAGAAGAAAGTAGCCTCTTTTATTTATGATGAATATGGCTGCTGTGAAAGTCTGTGAAAAGATGATTTGGTAAGAGGAGCAAGCAAAAAGGGACAGAAAGAAGAAATACTTCATAAAGAGAAAGATTCAAAGAAAAAGAACATGGTTTGGGGTGAAGCAAAACAGGGTGAATCCCATTTTACCACTTTGTAGAAACTGATCTTGGTTGTGTTACTGAGCCTCATTTTTATCACTTGTGTAATAGAAATCATTTTATTGGGGCCGGTGCTGTGGCACAACAGATTAATGCCCTGGCCTGAAGCGCTGACATCCCATATGGGCGCTGGTTCTAGTCCCGGCTGCTCCTCTTCCAACCCAGCTCTCTGCTATGGCCTGGGAAAACAGTAGAAGATGGCTCAAGTCCTTGGGTCCCTGCACCCACGTGGGAGATCCAGAAGAAACTCCTGGCTCTTGGCTTTGGATTGGCGCAGCTCCGGCCATTGTGGCCATCTGGGGAGTGAACCAGTGGATGGAAGGCTTTTCTTTGTCTCTACCTCTCTCTGTAACACTGTCGTTCAAATCTTTAAAAAATAAAGTAAATCTTTTAAAAAAAAGAAATCATTTTATTGTGAGAGTTAGATAACTAAAATATGTTGAGTGCCCCCTCCTACTGTAAACAATTCACACATATTAGACTTTCTTTTTTATGGCTTTCTTCCACTTCATTACTGAGGAGCATAAGAGAGAGTCAGCACCTTTATGTCCTCTATATGCTAGTCTAGCACAATGGCTTCCTACTGTCCACAACATAAATTTTAAACTTTTCCAATGGCCCCTAGGCTGTATATTGATCTCTTCAATCTCACTTTTGCAACACTATGTGCATGCTGTGTTGACACTGGTCTTTATGTGGTGACTTCAACATGTGCCATTCCTAGTTAGAATTGTCTGTATCCTCCCCAGTTCACCATTCATATCTCGATTCATTCTGATTTTATTTTCATTTCACAGAGAGTTCTGGGATCCCAAACTGGTCAGGCCACACAGCTGTAATCTCTCTTTGGACCTAATTATCCTTTGGGGAACTTTTGCAGTTGTAAATAAATAATTAATATTATAACTAGTTATAATGTGATAGGATATACACTCTGGAACTGTCTGCACCTGAATTAGGTTCATGCATGTTCTTGATACAGATGCTTGGCCTACATCTGTTGCATTAGTGAATGAATGTCACACGGTAGATGCTCAATAAATGTTTAAAAAACTAAACGACAATATAGGAATAACATATCAGGATACATGTCATTGTAAATATAATCTATGTTCTATCTCTATTTGAAGGCAGAAAAATTAAAGTTTGATTAGAAAATTGAAATCCTTTTCTCACAATATTATCTTTAGGGTCTATGGTCATGCCATGTAATCTATTCCAATGATTTCGTATGTGTCTATCACCCAGAGTCTTTTGTAGACATTTATGTCATTTATGTGTTTACAGTGGACTAGCTCTTTGATATTCTTGTAGAAATTTGCTTCTCCATTTTTAATATAACAATTATTTTATGTGCAACCATTTATTCTCTCAAACTGGAAGATTTCTTCTCCATGTAGAATAGTTCAGAATTTCTGGACTTAGCTCACAGCTCTATCAGCTTTTGTTTATCTAGATAGGAGATTCTGATACACTATGCCTGGCCTCTTGCCTTGCAATATATAGAATTTTATATGGAAGGCTTTTGCATTTATATTTGACTGGTTAGCACACCTCTTCCTGGAGCTCCACTGATCTTTTCGCATATTTATGATGTCTTCTCAGAGGTGCAAATGCAATGACACACAATGTGCTTATCCACACTATCTGCGGGTGGGAGGATGAATTCATACAAATCCAAAGTTCTCTGATGAGACCCTGAGTTGGTTTAATACTTTCTTCCTGATAATTCAAATGAATGCTATGTGGTCACTCTAAATACTTTCTTTTTTTTTTTTTTTGCAACATGACTGCTGAATTTTTAATAATTAATGAAAAGCATAAATGCTGATACAATAATGGCCAAACTACTAATATAATAAATGGAGTTGATATCCAGGAAATCAGAACACACACTCATATTCTGAAGGAAAATCATTTGAGCATGGAATTTTATGTTTATAAAAAGATAATGACAGGGGCCAGCACAGTGGCACAGTAGGTTAATCCTCCACCTGCAGCACTGGCATCACATATGGGCGTCGGTTCTAGTCCCAATTGCTCCTCTTCCAATCCAGCTCTCTGCTATGGCCTGGGAAAGCAGTAGAAGATGACCCAAGTCCTTGGGCTCCTGCCCCCACGTGGGAGAACCAGAAGAAACTCCTGGCTCCTGGCTTCGGATCGGCACACCTCCAGCCATTGCGGCCATTTGGGGAGTGAACCAATGGAAGGAAGACCTCTCCTCTGTCTCTCCTTCTCACTGTCTGTAACTCTATCTCTCAAATAAATAAATAAAATCTTTTAAAAATAAAAATAAAATGACCAAAATAAGAGTGAGGATAAGAGATGAAGGAGGTAGTCTATAATTATAAAGAAGTATAGTTCTGCATTTTCTCCTACAGACTTACTTCTAAGGGTACATCCTAAAAACTTGTCACAGGACTACAAACCCATAAAAACCGGTGGTTTAATGCCATTTTTACTGTTAAGATGATCATATTAAATGTCAAAGTCAACATATAGATGGGTTTACGTATAAAAGTGATCATATAAATAACATCAAGTGTCTGGTAATAATAATAGAATTAAAAAGGAAGGAAAGTCCAATATGGGAAGCAGTGCACACAGAAAACTCCTAGAATGACATTCACTGTAAATAACACTCTGACCTCAGAATCAACCCTTAAGACCTTCTGGTCTGGCTGAAAGTCCTGTGAGAACATTTCAGGCATGGAAAGCCAAGACTCTGTGGCAAGAAATATCCTACACAGAGGATCTCTGTGAGACCTCAGTGAAAAGAAAGGGTCATCAAAGAAGGATGTATTCTTCTCTGAAGGGAGGAAAGAATATCCACTTTGTTTATGGCCATGTCAAAATACTGATGGAGTCTATGGTCACAGAAGACTTCCATAGCCTTGGCAGCCCATGGCAAGAGCCTCGGGTGATCATTGACATCATAAGTAAGAGTATTCATTGTTAAAGGAACAACACAAGTCACTGTACACTTACTCCCCATATAGGATCTCTGTACCTAATGAGTTTACTATGAGAATTGACTACAAATTTTGTTCCCAAACTGTACTCTATATGTTGCATGTGTGCGTGGATACAAATTGTTGAGGTCTATGCTTAACATGGAGTTGGACCTCTGTATATAAAGTCAAACTAAATACTTTCAAAACACAACATAAATAAATGATTTTAAAACAGCTCACCACAACAAAATACATTACAAAATAAAACAACTGAATTTTTTATAATCACCTATAGTGCAAAAAGAATGTGTCTTAGAAGCAAATAGATGTACATAAAAACTCTAGTTTTGCCATGTATTATTCATGTGACTTTAGTTAAGGCACTTATATTTTTTGGATTTCAACTTCTACTGTCTAAAAATGGACAGTATTTAGTCTGTGCCTTGTCTATAGGGATAAAACAATAGATGAAGATTAAGCAGAGGTAGGGACAGTCCTTTACTTCTTTCCTCCTCTTCTTCTCAAGCCAAAGTATCTATATCAGTGTGTTCTTTCCCTGCACCTTTTTTGTTGTTCTGTTACCTCCTTTCTTATCATATTACTTCCAAGTAAGTGTCTCTGTAAAGCTATCATCATTTGAAAATGTTGTCTTACAAATTTGTAAAGTACTAGTAACCATTGACTTTATCTTCAAGAACAGTAATATCTTTAGAAAATTTGCATTGCCACTTGTGTAACAATTAGTCAAAATTTAGTTTTTATTAGTAATTACTACTGAATTAGGTATGGCTAAGACAGAGGATTGGCCATGAGAAAAAGAGAGTAATCAGTTTTGGAAAGATTTCTACAGGGAGAATGTTTTAATGCTTGTGGACCTTGTGGAGGCTAGGGATGATGCATATGATTGCAAGTTGGAGACAGAGAAGTCATTCAGCCATCCAACATGAACATGGGAGAATGTGTTATATAAACTTTTTTTTTTTTTTTTTGACAGGCAGAGTGGATAGTGAGAGAGAGACAGAGAGAAAGGCCTTCCTTTCTTTTGCCTCCAATGGCCGCTGCGGCTGGCGCATCGTGCTGATCCGAAGCCAGGAGCCAGGTGCTTCTCTTGGTCTCCCATGCGGGTGCAGGGCCCAAGCATTTGGGCCGTCCTCCACTGCCTTCCCGGGCCATAGCAGAGAGCTGGCCTGGAAGAGGGGCAACTGGGATAGAATCCGGCGCCCTGACCGGGACTAGAACCCGGTGTGCCGGTGCCGCAAGGTGGAGGATTAGCCTGTTAAGCCACGGCGCCGGCCCATTTTTTTAGAGTTTCACAAGCTAGGCCTTCTTTATTCATATTTGTACTCCCAGTGCTCATAAGAGTATCTGGCACTTAATAGATTCTTCACATAAATTTATTGAACTTGACTGAAATTTACTACATTTCTTTATTATAAGCTTTTCTTTATGAGACTTTGTTTTTTTTTTTTAACTTTTATTTAATGAATATAAATTTCCAGTATACAGCTTATGGATTACAATGGCTTCCCCTTCCCATTTGTTTTTAAGCAAATGGTTGCTCATATAAAATGTGAATTGAAATTGTCAGTAGCTAAAGTTAAATATATTCTTACATAATATTTGTATCACTAATTCCATTTATACATAAGAATCAAAACTCAAGGATATGATTGAGTTCATATCCCTGGAATAAATGCACTGCCATTTACACTTCCTTGCACCGCAGATCAAATGGTTTCATTAGTTAAGCTTCAAAACACACTCTTCATTCTAAGCAATGATGGATCTGGCGCAATGGAAATAATAGATTTGGCAAGCTGAAATTTGATGGTTTGATGAACTGATTCAAATGCCAGTGAGAAATAAAGGAGATCCCAGTATGAGCAATGCATTCATGAGCCAACACTCATGAAAATCACTGTAGACACAACAGCCCCAACCTTAGCCACAGTGGTAACAACACTAACAACAATCTACTGCTCTAGAAACCAACAGCTACAAGAACTTCAGCACTACTGTTTAGTCATTTATGATGGCAGGCATTGTGCTGAGTGCTTTCCAAGCATTTTCTTATTCAATCATCTCAGCGATTCTTTAAGCTCAACATTATTAATTAGCTTAAATGAAAGAGAAGACCGAGGCCTAGCTAATACATCACCTTACTTTTTATAAATGTTTCCATTCTCCTTCGTTTCCATTAGTCATAGGAGTATTAATATCTGCACTAAACATGGACTAATAAGCTAATGATTTAACTCTTTGAGTTAATTGAACTCTTAATTAAGTACTGTCTTTCCCCAATCAATAATGGTACAATGGATAGTAGTAGGGTGGTTAAAAAAAAAGAGATGAAACATTGACTACTGAAAATAATCCTGAATGCAGCTGGTGTGTACATCGAGAATTAGGATCTGATGTTGAGTTGGTGTCAGGAAAGTTAGGGTATGATTGGGATACTGAAAGCCTTACAGGAGGGTTTTACAAGGACTAGATCTGTCTTACCATCTTCTTATGCTCAGTGCCTAGCTCAGTATCTGAAATTTTAGAGGAACTCAATATATCTTCATTATACTTAATCAAATTTTATTCATTCCTCTCTTACAATTACTCCACTATGTATATTATAGATTTTTGCAGTCATATACTCATTTGTGAAAAATGTAACTTATTTCATTTTCCTATAGTATCTTAATTTCTCTGTAGAGCTTCATCCTGCCTAATAGCAAAATATTTAATTTAGTTTTTTCCAGGAAAAATCAATAATTCGTCTGCAGTTGTTTCAGACTTAAAATTATTCAAATGTATTATTTTATCCTTCCTAGGCTTATTTTTATACATGGTTATTGGAAAAAAGACATCATTTACATGTGCTCAAATACAAGCCAAAATTGTTTTCTGCAAAGTTATATACAAAAAAAGGAAAATTATCCTAGTTTTCATCCATCTCAAATCTTTTCACATTATATGGAGGCTTTCAATTCCTCATGCCATCTTGAATTGCATTGTTCTAAATTTATGTGTGTCACTTGACAGAGTTTGTGGAAAAAATGAACAAATAAATTTAACACAGATTTATCTTGGTTTCCAGGGGGTAGTATCTGGTAATTATAAGTTAGTAGATAGAGCAAGTAAGCTTTGATAAAATATCTTTGAAAACAAAACCATAAGTGGTTATACGGGAGAGTTTAAAATTTTATATCAAGTTCAGAGAGGAGGAAAGTCTACTCTCAAAGTTTTTCAGAAGGGACACAATATACAATCTCCAGTAACACATTTTTGTATAAGAGTCCAAACATGCTGCATTTCAAACAGCTTGGATGCAAGTGAGAGTGATATGTCATAGAATACAACAATAGATTTCTCAGCAAATGGCAATGTATCACCAGATATCATCTCTCATTTCAAAAGGGCATGTGAAGAATGTGCACATCAGAAATATGAGAATGGAACATTATTGCATGTGATTGTAAATGTGTACATATAAGAAACACATTAAAATTATTATAAGTGGATAGTGAGTGATTTGTTCTGTATCAATAAATGTTTACATTTATATGTCCAAGTGGACCAAAATGCATTTAAAATTATCTCATTTGAAAAGTAGAATAGGGGCTGGCACCATGGCTCACTTGGTTAATCCTCCGCCTGCGGCACGGCCATCCCATATAGGCACCGGGTTCTAGTCCCAGTTGCTCCTCTTCCAGTCCAGCTCTCTGCTGTGGCCTGAGAAGGCAGTGGAGGATGGCCCAAGTGCTTGGGCCCCCGCACCTGCATGGGAGACCAGGAGGAAGCAACTGGCTCCTGACTTCAGATCAGTGCAGCAGGCCAGCCTTAGTGGCCATTTGCGGGGTGAACCAACAGAAGGAAGACCTTTCTCTCTGTATCTCTCTCACTGTCTAACTCTATATGTCAAATAAATTTAAAAAAAGGAAATAAAAGTAGAATAAATGCCTTGGTATTGCAATCACCTTATGTTTGGAGAACACTTGCTTCTCAGTAGAAATGATAGAAATGAGATCAGACAATGTAGTTAGCTGTTAGCACTCTTTCACATGAACATCTGCAAAACCTCTGTAGTTCCAGTGCGTGGTCCAAAACTGATATCTTCTGACCTCTAGGTATGAGGATACTTCAGAGTATGAAGAAGAGTGGATGTTTGGCCTAGCAGTTAAGACGTTGGTTACTGGCATTCCACTTTAGGGTTCTATACCTGTGTCTGGCTTCTGACTTCATCTTCCTGCTCATGCAAACTCTGAGAGGTAGTGATGATGGCTCAAGTAATCGGATTACTGGCATCCACACAGGAGAACTGGATTGAGTTCCCATCTGCTGATTTCTGAGTTGGCCCAGCTCACAACAGAGGTATTAGGGGAATGAATCAACAAGTGGGTTGGTAAAGAGCTGATTATATCTTTCATCCTCTTGAGATTGAAGTTTTAACAGTATGAAACATTAAAGTCCCCTGGGCTGGGTCTGTGGCTTAGTAGGTTAAGCCTCTGCCTGTGGTGCCAGCATCGCATATGGGAATTGGTTCATGCCCTGGCTGCTCCTCTTCCAATCTAGCTCTCTGAGAAGGCAGTAGAAAATGGCCCAAGTGCTTCAGACCCTGCACCCACATGGGAGACCTGGAAGAAGCTCTTGACTCCTGGCTTCAGACTGGCCCAGCTCAATAGCCATCATGGCCTATCGGGGTGTGAACTAGCAGATGGAAGACTTCTCTCTCTGACTCTCCTTCTTTCTGTCTGTAACTCTGCCTGTCAAATAAATTAATAAATCTTTAAAGAAAACATTAAATTTCCCATCAATTGAGGATTCTGACAGTAGAGATTTAAACTCCCTCTCTCTTTTTCTTTATCTCCCTCTCAAATAAAACAAAATGTTGAAAATGGAAATAAAAGGGTATTTGAGAACTTTCTATATTACTTTGCAATTTTTGTTTTGCAAATTTAAAACTATTCAGAAATAAATTTTAAAAATACTTTAATCAAAATTTTGAAATCTATGCAAATGGGGTCCTCAAAAGCTTATGAAATATATTATATAAAGACTGTACACGGGCTGGCACTGCAGCTCAATAGGCTAATCCTCTGCCTGCGGCGACAGCACACGGGGTTCTAGTCCCGGTTGGGGCGCCGGATTCTGTCCCGGTTGCCCCTCTTCCAGTCCAGCTCCCTGCTGTGGCCCGGGAGTGCAGTGGAGGATGGCCCAAGTGCTTGGCCCTGCACCCACATGGGAGATCAGGAGAAGCACCTGGCTCCTGCCTTCGGATAAGCATGATGCTTCGGCCGCAGTGCGCTGGCCATAGTGGCCATTTTGGGGGGTGAACCAACGGAAGGAAGACCTTTCTCTCTGTCTCTGTCTCTCTCTCTCTCTCTCTTTTTTTTTTTTTGTTTGACAGGCAGAGTGGACAGTGAGAGAGGGAGAGAGACAGAGATAAAGGTCTTCCTTTGTCGTTGGTTCACCCTCTAATTGCCGCTGCGGCCGGCGCTCTGCGGCTGGCACACCATGCTGATCCGAAGGCAGGAGCCAGGTGCTTCTCCTGGTCTCCCATGGGGTGCAGGACCCAAGCACTTGGGCCACCCTCCACTGCACACCCGGGCCACAGCAGGGAACTGGCCTGGAAGAGGGGCAACCGGGACAGAATCCGGCGCCCCAACCGGGACTAGATCCCGGTGTGCTGGCGCCACAAGGCAGAAGACTAGCCTATTGAGCCGTGGTGCCGGCCTTCTGTCTCTTTCACTGTCCACTCTACCTGTCAAAAATAAAATAAAATAAAATAAAATAAAATAACTGTATATGGGGGCTGGCAATGTAGCACAGCAGGTGGAGCTGCCACCTGCAGTGCTGGTATCCCTCATGGGAGCTGGTTCAAGTCCTGGCTGCTCCACTTCCAATCCAGCTTTCTGCTATGGCCTGGGAAAACAGTAGAACATGGCCCAAGTCCTTGGGCTCCTTCACCCACATGGGAGACTCAGAAGAGGCTCCTGGTTCCTGGCTCCAGATCGGCACAACTCTGGCCATTGTGGCCTATTAGGGAGTGAACCAGTGGATGGAAGACTTCTCTCTCTCTCTCTGCCTCTGCTTCTCTTTCTCTGTACCTCTGACTTTCAAATTAATAAAGAAATCTCTTAAAAAAAAGTTTTTTAGAAAGGACATAGGATTCAATCTCCAATAACACATTTTTGTCTAAGAGTCAAAACATGCTTCATTTCAAACAGCTTGGATGGAAGAAAGGGAAAGAAAGATTGTTAGAGATAAAAAAAAAAAAACAAAAAAACAAACAAACAAAAAAAAAACAACGCTTAAAGGGTGACCACGTATGCAACATGTGGGTCTTGTTTGAATCCTGAATAAAAGCAAATCAACCTTAAAATCGTTTTTTGAGGAAACCATTTTAATTTGGATCTAGATTGACACTAAAAGTAATAAAAAATTCTTTCTAATTTGGTGAGTTTTGATAATGGCAGTGCATGTATATGAACAACTAGTAAATGTAATAAGAACAAGTAACACATGGTGAAAAACTGATTCTAGAGAAAACATGTCTCTTGAATTCTTCTCATTAACACATTAAGACAGAGGCCAGCCTTGTGGCATGCAGGTTGAGCTATAACCTTTATTGCCAGCATCCCTACAGAGTGCCGGTTCAGGTTCTGGCTAGTCCATTGTGATCCAGCTTCCTGCTGATAAGTCTGGGAAGGCAGTGGATCATGGCTAGAGTTTTTACGAGCCGAGCCTGCAATCCTTGAAGGATACCAAGATGGGCTTCCTGGTCTCCTGGCTTTGGCCTAAACCAAACCAGGTAGTGTGGCCATTTGAGGAATAAACCAGAGGACTGATGACTTCTCACTCTTTCCCTTTCTCTCTGTGGCTCTTTCTTCCAAATAAATAAATGTTTAAAAATGATAGGATTAAAAAAAATCCTGAGAGTTAACAAGTGTATCTAGTAGTAGAATCTAGTCTAGAGAAGGGTCATTTTATTTGTCCTGCTTTTGTAAAAATTTTAGTATTTCCATAAAAATTAAAATCCATGAATTTAACAGCTGTGCCTCCCTGCCCCAACATAATAACCGATATCTGATGGCAGCAGGGACTATGATGGGGGAATTTAAGGAACACAGGAAAGAAAAGTTGTTGATGAAAAGCTCAAATTTCATCCCACCACATACCTTTTTCTTTTTCATCCTTTTCAATTAGAAGTAAAATAGGGTTGAACATTTTCTGTAGTTCAAATCAGCATATTTCAAACCCATATTGTACAGTTTCTCAAAATCATGTAGATGTTCTTGTGATTAATTTCACAAACATTTATTTTAAAATATTTTATGTAGTTAATTGGTCACTGTGTATATTCTCAATTAACTAATATAGTGTCATGGGGAAATTCACAACTCATATTGTACGAAAGAATTCTCATACTTGAAAAGTTTGATATCTGCTTATATAGACAAAGGTAACAGTTTGAAAGTTTTTTTTTTTCTACCCTAGGCATTTTGACCTTGAGATAAGAGAATTCCAGAAATAAATGCCAGCTTTCTGATTGATGTCTGCAATGAGCTTCTGTGCCGTGCGCCTGTGCCTATTAGCCGTTCTGTTTGCATCTCTGCACTGAAGCCTGCTAGCTTGAGGGGCCTCTGCAGTGTTATTAGACCTGCCTGTGACCAGCCCGAACACCTGAGGATGGAGACGGTATTATTTGAACTCACAGAGAGGTAATCCCACTGACCATGTTACAGCACAAGCAAAGAGGGATAGTGAGAAGCTTTGTATGACTTGCTTTCCTGAGAACACTTTGAACCTCTCTCCTCGGTTTGCCCTTTGGCCACTCTTAGGAGCAGTTCCCTCCCTCTTTTCTCCATGGGCTGCAAGATGAATACATTCAATAGAAAATCTGCTCCAGGATGTTTCCTTTCATTGCCCAAACTCCAGTTCACTGTTGGGTCTTCAGGGTGTATTTTCGTTTCTGCATTGTGTGCCTGTGTCAATGTCTTCTTTGCCATTTAACATCTATTGAGATATCTAATACCGACCATCCAGTTACCCCAGTGGCTACAAGTGAAAAGTAGGAGATGGAGGAAGGGAGGGAACTGAGAACTCAGAATTGGTTAGGGAAACACCAGATGAAGATTCAAGAAACCCTTACTTCTATTTTCATTTCTCCTAATAAGCATTTCTATGACTTGGTAAAAATCTGTGACCTTACAAAGGGAAGAGAAGGGAAGGGAAAGGAGAGGAAGGAAAAAGAAGTATGGAAAGGAAGAGGAAGGCGAGGGGAGGGGAGAGGGCAGGAAGGGGAGGGGAGAGGAGGGAAGGGGAGGGAAGGGAAAGGAAGGGAAGGGAAGGGAAGGCGGAATACGTACATATACACTGGCTATCCTCCTTATTGGAATGGTTGGGTAAAGAGTCTACAATCCAACCAAAAAAGAACAAAATGCAAAATGAGAGTTATGAATGTGCTATACATTTAAATGCAGAATTTATTTGAGAAAGGAAAATTTTATTTATAAAGATTGTAATTACATAGGATTAAAGATATGGGTGATATTTGATATTGAGCTAAAAGTTACTTAATTATTCAGTTCCTGACAGTAACACTTGCTTGTTGGCATTTGAATCCTCATTGTAAAGACAAGAGTATAGATATTTTTCCAAAGATCATTCAGATATCCAACTGTGTTTGATATTTCTCTGTTTTCTAATGCTTTCAATGATTTCCTTTCCTGAACAACAACAGGAACTCTTTCTGAATTATATTTGGAAAAAGTAAACTGCAAAAAACTTAGTTTTATGGCACAGACTTCACTTCTTTCACAAGCCTCTTTTGATCCATATCTACATGAATTTATAAAATGATGATTCAGGGGAAAATGAATTGGCTTGATTAAAGGAACAGAGAAACTAAAATTCTATTCCTTTCCATTTTAGATTTGGGCTGCAGGGCCTTCTGGCCTGATGGATTCATTTTGCCTCTTTCATTTTTCTTATTCTGAATGCACAGTGCAGCACTTTCTACAATGGTTGCAGGCCCCGCCCTGCCTTTTTTGACTCTGGCTTCATGAACAGTTCATTATGGATGGCTGGTGCCCTTGATTTAGTGCTTTGATATTTAGTTACCATGGTTTTAAAATCATTTATGCACCAACTCCCCTTCTTCATGTCTCCTCACTCCCTATGTGCTCTCTGGACCATACAAATCAATGTAACTGTAAATTAGGTCATGACTTTCATAACCATGGAATACCTTGGTGCTCTCACATTCACCCCTCACCCAAAGGGCATGCGGACTTCCATCGGCACTGAGATCTGCAGGACCACGTGGTTCCCACAGGTTGATCTCGTGATGCCAGGTCAGTGAAGCAGAGAGCCTCAGCCTCAGGGGATGATGGTAATCAACTCCCAAGCACCAGGCAGCTGCTTTGTGCAGCATATTTAATTCACATTGCATAGTAATGCTCCCAAGATGAGGTCCCTGGGGATATGTTACCATGCAGGACTTTTCACAGAGGCTTATTGCTTTTCTCATCAGTATCTAAGACTGATTATGAATTCCGCATGGGCTTCTCTTTCCCCACAGGACGGCATTTGCATAAAAAACAAGCCACTGGGTAAACAAGACTTCACCAGTTATCATTCCTTTTAACTGTATATGTGGAGTGGAAGAATGATGGATGTGATTTTAGATGCAGCTTACATATTGCACACACCTCAACTGGATCAACCTGCACAGCTGCTTTGCAAACCAGTATTCTTTTTTTTTTTTTTTTCTTGCCCCAAAGGAAGTCTCTTACCTGCAAACTAGAGAGAATTGTAAGAAACAATGCCTTTTCTTCCTTTCATCTCAAGGGGCAAGAATTTTCTGCATCTGCTCCAAATGACACCATTACCTTGTTCAATACTCTTGGACACTACTAGAAGTGGCTAATTGTGGTTGAATGTCACAGAAACAGACCAGCACCAGGTTCAACGTGTCCTGCTTATGTTTTTTAACCAATTGGGGATGATGAACCCCATATAAAACAAATGGCTTCTGATAAAATACAATTTCAAAGGAACTGGGAAGGCTCTCCTGGCCAAAAAGTCTGAGTCCACCTGTTATTTTGAAATGTGCATTTCACAGGGCAGAAGCAATGTGTATCAAAGCCTTTGGAGCAAGTCTGTTTTTAGTCAACTTCCAATTAAAGGTGGACATTTAGGAAGTTCTTTGCTTTATTTCTCTTACCTGTTATGATAAACTATTACATTTTTATTCTATTGGTTTAAAATTATCAGTAAAATCATGGCTAATAAGTCTTTTTTAAAAATTTATTTGTATGTTTTACAATTATTTTACATATTTTATTAATATATAATAATTGTATATATGCATGGGTATGATTTTTCAATACATTTATAGAACATACACTGATCAAATCACAGTGATTAACATCTCTATTTTCTTATCATTTCTTTGTGCTTGAAGTTTTTTAATTCCTCTCTTCCAGTTCTTGATAAAATATACAATGGGGTATTGTGGATTATAGTCAATATTCCTTCTGATTGTGTTTTGGTATCCATTATCCAATTTCTTTCTTTAATAAAAAAGTGATTTGTTAATTTAAAAGGCAGAGCAGCAAAGATGGAGAAAGAGAGATCTTCCATCCACTGGTTCACTCCCCAAATGACCACAACAGTCAAGTCTGGGCCAAGCCAAAGCCAGGTACCAGAAACTCTTTCTGGGTCTCTCACATGGGTAGCAGGGGCCCAAGTACCTGGGCCATCTTCTGCTGTCTTCCTAGGCTCATTGGCACATCCATCATTCTTCCACTCCACATATGCATCATTGGATCAGATGTTGGGACTCAAATTGACACTCTGATATGAGATGCCCATGGGATAAGTGGGCCCTAATCTGTTATGCCACAGCAGCAATGCCTTTCTATCCTCTAGGCCTCTGTACTTTACCCAACCCATAGGTCACTGATCACAATGATCACAGTAATCACAGATCAACTTTTTCTTTCCTTTCTTTTTTAGCTTCAAGAAGTCTGAACACTGCAAACATTTATAATGAATATGGAGAGCACCAGCACTGTAGCATAGTAGGCTAAGCCTCTGCCTGAGGCACCAGTATCCCACGTGGGTGTGGCTCAAGTCCCAGGTACTCCACTTCTGATCCAGCTTCCTGCTATTTTTTAAAAGAATAAATTGTTTCAATTATTTTTAATTTTTTTTAAGAAGCAGAGATACAGAAAGTGACGGATGAAGAGAGATTTTCCATCCATTGGTTCATTCTTCAAATGTCCTCAAACAGCTAGAGTTGGGACAGAAGCCTGGAACTCCATCTGGGTCTCTCATGTCAATGGCAGGGACCCAAGTGATTGACTTATCATCTGTGGTCTCCCAGAATGTATTAGCAGGAAGTTGGAACTCAAACCAAGCACTTTTTGATATAAAATGTGGGCATCTCAAGGGGCGATTTGCTTGCCCCACCAGATGCCTACTGCTACAATAAATTTTCAAGAGTGCCTAGATGTCAAAGATTGTGAGTTCAAAGATTGTTAGGTTCATAGAGTTCAGAGATTGTGAACATTTTAATGTGGTCTTTATTGCCAGATAACCTTTAAAATTGTACCAAACTGTTACCAGAGAAGCAAGGGGTCCTTGTCTTCATGCAAGAAAGAATTCAGGCTTGAGATAGAGAGTAGTGGAAAGCAAAATAGCAAGGTCTCTATTAGGGTAGAGACATCCATGGGCACCTCTCCAGACAGGACCTGAGAGAGAGTGTGCAATTTACATTTAGGTTGGGGCTTTTAAGAGGATGGGTCTTGCCTTCCCGCCTCTTTTCCAAACAAAGGACTTGTTGGATGTAAATATGAAAAATTCCTTTCTGTGTTTATCCCTGAGTTATCAGACAGGGAAGACTGGCTGTCTTGGAGGAAGAATGGTTATTGGTTGGAAGGGGCAGGACCCCCTGGAAGGTCAGGATCTGGGCAGGACATTTGAAGTGCAGATACTGGGCTGCATCTGGAAGGTTATCCGGATGATGTTGAGATGCGGATGCTGGGCCTGGATGTCAATTCCTTAGGCCTTTGTCACACACACATAAGCTCATTTCTGACACCCTACCTAACAAAACTACATTCACATCTGCAATGTATGATGGATCCCATTTTTCCCAACTGCTTGTCTAGGCTAACTATTAGCAATCTTTTTAAAGATTTATTTTAATTATTTGAAAGGCACTGTGTCACAGAAAGAAAAAGAGACAGAGATAGAGAAAGAGAGACAGAATTAGATCTTCCTCTGTTGTTTCACTCTCCAAATGGCCACACAACCAGATCTGGACCAAAATGAAGACAAGAAATTAAAACACTATCCAGGTCTCACATGTGGGTAGCAAGGGCCCAAGTCCTTGAGACATCTGCTGCTTTTCAAGACACATTAGCAGAGAGTTAGATTGGAAGTAGTTTGCAGCCAGGAATTAAACCAATGTTCTGATCTAGGATGCCAGTGTTGCAAGTGATGGTTTAACCTGCTGAACCATAACATTACCTCATTCATTCTTTTTATATTACTGACAATCTGATGATTAAAAATGGTATCATGGCATGAATGTGTGGCACAGCTGGTTGAGCTGCCACTTGGGACACCAGCATCCATATTAGAGTGCATTGTTGAAGTTCTGATTATTCTGTGTGTGATCTAAACTCTTGCTAATGTGTCTGGGAAGGCAGCAGCAGATGATCCCAGTACTTGGGCCCCATCCACCTGTGTGGGAGACCTGGATGGAGTTTCACGCTCCTGGTTTGGCCTAGCCCAGTCCTGGTTATTGTAGGCATTTGAGGAGTGAACCAGAGGATGTAAGATCTCTCCACCCCCTACACAACTTCTGTCATTCTAATTTTCAAATAAAGAAATATATTTTAAGAGTATACTATTTTTGTTTGAAACTGTGTTTCTAAAAATCTAAAATGTGTAGTAGGAATGTTCACAACAAAGTCATGTGTTTAAAAAGTAGGGTGATGAGCATGAAACCAAGTTTACAGTTTAATTTTTGTGAAAGCAAAAATCACTTTCTTTTTCAAGTTTTGGGATATAACAAGTAAGCCTGGGACACTGAAGTTATACCAAGTAGGGAAACAGAGCAGAGAGATAGCACTAGGACAACCCTGAAGAATATTTCTTTCCATGACATTCCAGAGAACTAACCAGGCTGGTGACATTAGACAAATTTAAACCCTAGTGTACACCTTGGCCTTTGTCTCTGACCCCAGGTTAGCACAGATTGAGTTTTCAAGAAGTAATTTGACAGCTATGAACCAAGGTCATGTTATAAGTGTTGTGTCACAAATCCAGATGAGATGCTTAAAAAAATAAAATTACTTCATGTGCTTTGTATGGTTCCTGCTGATTGACTAATGCCTCATATGCAAAAGAAATCATAACAGTAAGTTCACATTCTCAGAATGAAAGCACTACCTTTCCCACATACCAGAGATGAACTGCTGACACTAATTAAGGCTCACAGCACATGCCTTATCCTAAGCACATGTGGATTTGGTTCAAGGAAAAAAGATGATTTGCCAGATTGTAACTCAGAGGTTAGATGAACTCATTCAAACTGTAATGAGAAATTCACATGCCCTTACTCAATATGTGTTAGCAGTAAAATATTACATTTCCAGATATGCAGATTTACATGGCAAATGACAATAAGAACACCAAAATGAGCTGAGCACATATTATGGGACAAATAGACTTCCAAGTGTTTTTTTTTGTTTGTTTGTTTTTTGTTTGTTTGTTTTTTTTGTTACGTCTTCTAATCCTCATTACAACCTCATGAGTTAGATACAATCATTACCCTCATTTTACAAATAAGCCATGGAATGGTTTAGTCATTTGCCCAAAGCTACAGAATTGGTAAGTACAGGTGGTATGGTAAATTCATGCTGAGTTGGAGAGCAATTCATCTTCTGTGATCCTCTGACTGCTAATGGATCTAAGCTTACCAAACAGTGGACAGCAGTGATATGATCATAGCTCTTTCAAACCAAACACACACACTAAATGTTAAGTAAGGGACCAGAGAGTTGCTTAATGGTGATATTGGGCCATTAGTCTCATTGGTGCATTCATTCATGACCGCAGTTTCAATGGATATGATTAAAATTCAAAGTCATTTCTTGTCTTGACACCTCCTAAGTATCCACTTTGTATTAAGAAAGAGAATCAGTTATTTCAATGAAGATAATTTAATACAAGGGTTTGTCCACTCATTATTAGAAAACTGAAAATGATCAAAGGGGACATGATACTGCAGAGAAAATAACTGCAGGAAGCAAATACAGAGGTTAGGACCTTGGAGGAGGGGCCTGGCAGAATGGGAGAAGGGGATGCCTGCTAGCAAGTGTGCTCACAGGCATTGTGAGGCTGATTTGGGGAAAGCAGTGGAAGATGGCCCAATTCCTTGGGCCCCTGCACCTGTGTGGGAGAACAAGAAGCTCCTGGCTCCTGGCTTCGGATTGGCGCAGCTCTGGCCATTGTGGCCAGTTGGGTAGTGAACCAGCAGAAAGCTGGATTGGAAGTGGAGTAGCCAAGACTTGAACCAGTGCTCATATGGCATGCTGGCACTGCAGGCGGCAGCTTTACCCACTATGCCACTGCGCCAGCTCTGAAACAAAATCTTGTTGTGTTGTTGTATGGAAGTTAAAATATGTATAGAAATATCTCAGTGGATACTGAGTAGTCAAAGGAGTTGAATATACAGCTTAAGAAACATGACTCACTGAACATCAGACTCCCTTTCCTATACTCCTTTTGATGCTAGGGATGGAGCTCTATAAACCACATTTCTTCTTTGTCATCTGTGTACTGTTGGACTTCATCAGTAGTGGCTCCTGAGATTGACAGGAAGGCTAAAAGGAAGAAAAAATAGTCACACCTTTCATGTTGCTCCATATTCCTATCCATTGTGCTGAATTACTCTGTAGCAGCAGTGGGCTTTTTTTTTCTTCTAATTGTTGAGTTTACCACAATGTTTAAGTGTGAATCACTGTGGCGTATCAGGTAAAGCCACCGCCTGTAGTGCCAGCATCCCATACAGGTGCCTGTTTGAGTCCCTGCTACTCCACTTCCAATCTAGCTCTCTGCTTATGGCCTGGGAAAGCAGTGGAAGATGGCACAAGTCCTTGCACCCCTGCACACATGTGGGAGATCACAAGGAAGTTCCTGGCTCCTGGCTTCAGACCGGTGCAGCTCCTGCCATTATAGACATCTGGGGAGTGAACCAGTGGATGGAAAACCTCTCTCTCTCTCTCTCTCTCTCTCTCTCTCTCTGCCTTTGCCTCTCTGTAACTCTGCCTTTCAAATAAATAAATAAATCTTAAAAAATATGAATCAAGGGGCCAGCATTGTGGTGCAACAGATTAGGCCACCACCTGTGATGCAGGCATCCTGTATGGGCATTGGTTTGTGTCACAGTTGCTCCACATCTGATCCAGCACTCTAATAATACACCTGGGAAACAGTGGATGATGGTCAAACTCTCTGCGACCCATGTAGGAGACCCATATTGAGTTCCAGACTACTGAATTTGTCCTGGTCCAGCCCTGGCCATTGAAGCGATTTTGGTAGCTATTTATTGGATGGAAGATCGATCTCTCTGTCTCTGTCCCTGCCTCTCCATCTTTCCTCCACATTTGGAGCTATCAGCTTCTCTCTTCCCATTCTTTATATTGTATATAACACATTATTGTGAGCAAGAGCTGCCCCACTGTGCTGTGAAAACTTGCACCCAGCACTTTTCTGTGTGTTCTTTTTTAAAGATTTTATTTACTTATTTGAGAGGCAGAGCTATGTGTTTTTAATACTCATTTTCCAATCCAAGAGCTTGTGCCATCTTCTACTGCTTTCCCAGGACTGCAGAGAGCTGCATCAGAAGTGGAGCAGATGGGACTCGATCCAGCACCCGTATGAGATGCTGGCACTTCAGTTAGTGACTTTACCTGCTATGCAACAGCACTGGCCCCCAGAATCCATTTTTAAAAGCAGGCTTCCCAGGGATGGGCATTTTAATGCAGCAGGTTAAGCCACTATTTGCAAAGTCCCCCTCCATTATCAGAGTGCTCTTTTGGGTACAGTCTCCTCCATTTCCCATTCAGCTTCCTGCTAATGCACATCCTTAGAAGCAGTGGGCGATGGCTACATTGCTTGGGTTCCTGCTATCCATGTAGCAGATCCAGATGGAGTTCTGGCTTTTGACTTTGGACTGGCCCAGTCCTGGCTGTTTTGGGCATTCGGGGTGATGAACCATATATCGAAATTTCTCTCTGCTCACTCAGATAAATAAATAAACCTTATAAAGAAAACACACTTCCTGTCATGGCCTTTCAAAGTCACATGCTCCAGCTTTATTCTTCCTTTATCCATGGAAGTTGTCTCCATGATCCTATCTCGGATTCTGCTATGGTCCCTGCCATTTTACTTTGTAAAACAAAGCTTCCTTATATTTTCCACATCCCTTAGCCCAAGAAGAATCCATTATGTCTTTGAATCATTTACAGATCATTCTAACATATCTTTGTTCTAGCAGGTTGGTATTTTCATTACTTCTACAAGTAGATTCCAAGTTTCTTGAGAGCAGGACTTTGGCTCCTACTGCTTTGCATCACCTCAGTGTTAAAACCTTCACACAGTACTCAATATTAGTTGTGATTGGTTAATGAGTGACTGTTTTAAAGTTCATTTCTGTGGCATAAAATAGCATTAAAGACTAGACAAGTAGAAAATACTGGAAACCTTGATTTTTTAAAAAATTTTTTGCCAGTTTACTAGAGTATTACCAACATGCCTGAATAGCATAATAAGTAGCAATATCAAGAATAATTCTTGACTTTAGCAACCTTATATGAATGTGTAGTGCTATATTTAATATCAGTGATACTTTGGCAGCCTGGTGATGAAGCAATAGAAGAAAATATCTAATCATGTTAGGGTCTCTTACTGAATTCCACCTCTTAACATTAAAGAAGTTTGAATGTTCAAGTAATTTACAATTCGAGAGAGGATAAGAAACAGAAGAAGGCACATATGTGCTATAAATTTAATTTAAAAAAAAGAAGACCAGCACCCCTCTATTCCTCATACTGTCATGGAGGTCTTACCAAAAGCAAATGTGTATTCTTACACTCCACTGACATAACAGATGAAGTCCAAACTCATGGATAAGTCCCTTGTCTACTTCTCCAGCCTCAGATCCCATCATAACATTATCATGCTCCTCAGAGACTTTCAATTTGCCTTTCCTTGTCACAACTCTTCTCCTCTTTTGTACCTGCTAGGCCCTTAGCAAGGAATATGCTTTTCCTGCTTCCTATGCTTTATGAATAATTTGCGACAATATATAAATTTATGAAAACTAAAATAAGGCCTTCCCTTCTCTGTGTAATCTCCCTTTCCCTCCTACAATCCCCACTTGACTGAAGTGTTCTGTTTCTTTCATCTCTTTGTTCTCATGGCATAATACATATGGCTTGACTCCAACATTTATCACCTACTCTTTGTCTATTTTTCTCAAAACAGTGTGAACTCTTCCAGAGTAAGAATTTGTTGGGGGCCAGTACTGTGACACACTGGGTTGGATCTCTCTGTGAGGTGCTGGTACCCCATGTGAATGCTGGTTCATGTCCTGGCTGCTGTTCTTCTTCCTATCCAACTCTCTGCTGGTGGCCTTGGAGGGTGGTGGAGGATGGTTCAGGTGCTTAGGCCCCTGCACCCAAATGGGAGATCCAGAAGAAGCTCCTGACTCCTGCCTTCGGACTGCACTGGCCATTGTAGCCATTTGGGGAGTGAACCAATGGATGGAAGAGCTCTCTTTCTGTCTTTCTCTCTATCTAATGGCTCCGCCTCTCAAATGAATAAATAAATCATAAGAAGAATTGTCTTTCTGGCGCTAGTATGTAACAGGGGCTCTGGATTATAAACATTTAATAAGTTGATTTGAACTCAAGTCATAGCTAAATTAGTGAATGTGCTGGTCCTTGTGACAACAGTGTAACCAATATTGTAGTTTTATATAAGCAAATATTTATTGATTTATTTGAAAATCAGAGTTATGGAAAGAGAGGAGAGATAGCAAGAGAGGGCAAGATCTTCCATTCATTAGTTGTCTCCCCAAATGACTGAAATGGCTGGGTCTGGGCCTTAGCCAGGCCAAAGCCAGAAGCTCCTCCAGATCTCCCACATGGGTAGCAGTAGCTCATTAGGGTTATCTTTTACTGTTTTCCCAGGCCATTAGCAGGGAGCTGGATCAGAAGTGGAGCAGCTAGGCCACAAACTGGTGCCAATATGGGATGCTGGCTTCTCAGGTGGTGCCTTTACCTGCTGTGTCACAATGCAGGCCCAATGAATAAATATTTTGACATACTACCAAATATACCGCTCTACATAAGTCAATGAGAAAATTAAAAGTAAAAAAAGTGAAAGATATTATATTTTTTCTCATAATAATTTCAAATTTGCTCACAGTTAGTCTTGGCCATATTTGAAATTTTTAAATAATTAAGAGTACTGTATTATATAAGATTAATCTGAGGCTATGGTATAGCCTGTTAAGCATTGCTGGCATTCCATATGAGCATTGGTTCGAGTCCCTGTTGCCCTACTTCTCATTCAGCTCTCTGCTAATGTGCCTGGAAAAGTGCTGGTAGATGACCCAAGTATTTAGGCTCCCACCACTCACGTGGATGACCTGGATGGAGTTCCAGGTTGTGGCTTCAGATTGGCCCAACCTTGGCTCTTGCAGCCATTTTTGGGGAGTTATTCAATGAATGGGAGATCCCCCTTTATCCCTATACCTCCTTCTCCTTCTGTGATTCTGCCCTTCAAATAAATAAATAAATATTTTTTAAAAATTTAAAAATAATAATCTGAGGCAATGTAATAAAATATTAATTACTATTAGTACATCAAATTTGTAAGGAAAATCAAGAACCACTTGGTTTTTCAGCTCTATCAAAGAATAAGTGCATGGTCTCTGCAGTGCAACCACCCGTTCTCAGACCCCTGCTCAAACACTTCCTTATCTAAAAAAGCCTTAAGTGACTTGTTCCAACTCTTTCTGAAACTTGATTTCATCAGGTTAAAAAGGCAGAAATATGGGCCTTTTTGAGACTTACAATATGAATTAGGAATAGAAGCCTTTAAATGTGAGGAATGGATAATTATACAGTCATAAAGTCATGATACCAAAGCATAGGTAATAATGTGCCAAAATTTAGTAGATTCCAACCGTAGGACAACAAATTTTAAAGATCCATGCTCTTTCTAGTAGTTCTGAGGAGTGTGGGGTTGGAATTCAAAGGAAATGTACCAGTGTGTTCAAAAATACTTTCTTTGAGTTAATGGGATTATCAGCATATTTATTTTCTCATTTTTGTGCTTTCTTCATTTTCTGAAATAACAATACTACTATTGTAATTAGATTATGAAAATTTACAAAATGAAGAAAGAAAAGAAGGATTTGGTGCACTATCTTTATCTTATCAAATGTAATTAAAAATCTCAAAAATGTAGGTCATGTTTCCTGTTTTTAAGGAGACTTGAATCCTAAATAGACATGATTAACAGATGTGAAACAGTTGGAGAATTATAAGAGACAAAAATTAATCATGTTAATTTGTTTAAGTTAATCTTTTCTAGACAACTTTGAAAATTGAATGACCTGCCAAAACTGTGCTGGAGCAAAGAGTTCATGCCCAAGGCTGACACAGCAAACACTTCCCTAGTGTGTTAAATGGAGGTGGGTCAAGGTCTCCTTTCTTGCCATCAAGAATGTGAGGACTCCTGAGGTTCCTGAATAAGTTAAGAAGTCTGTGAGCAGAGTCTTTAATACACACTCAGTGGCCATTTCTGGCACAATTTGATGGAATTTCCTTAATTTAAAATTATGTCTCTAATTTTGAATTGGCAAAACAGACCATAACGTCTATTGCAATGTATTTTGAAGATATTCCTTTGAAATTTTTGCCTTCCTAAACTATTTTTAATCTTTCATTTTTTTGGTAACATGGGGAATGTATCTGAGGAAGTGACCAGTGTTGGTGATATATAGTAACTGTGTGAGTTTTATTGAATGTTCCTGTTGCATAGCTGGGCGAATGATTTGACTTTCAGTGTCTCAAAAATCAAATTTAATAATGAATAATGCTTGGAGGCTCTGCTTTCTTTTTATGAAATAAGTTTGAGCAGCACATCATGATTTTTATTCCACATTATATCATAATATTTATCTTGGTATTACAGAAATGAAAGGAAAAATGCATTTTCAGGTAAACACCTAACGCTGTGAGATCTGGGGAGGGTGTTTAGCTCACCTTCCACGTCAAAGTGTCTGAGTTTGATTCCTCACTGTTTCCTGATTCAAGCTCCCTGCTAATGCAGACTCTGAGAAATAGATCATGGTGATAGCTCAGATGATTGGGCCCTTGCCACCTACATGAGTAATCTGGATTGATTTCCTAGGTCCTAGTGACTTCATTGGAGACAATTGGAGAATGAATCAGTGGCTGAGAGCTCTCTGTCTTCTCTGTCTCTCACTCATATAATTAATTTTCTTTTCAAAAGGTGAGACCTTCTCACTGTGAATAAATGACCAAATATTTTGCTATTAACATCTAATCTCTAACTGAAATGTCTTAGTAATGATAGTTTACTAGCTTTAAGGATACAAGGAAATGTAGAGTAGGGTTTAAAAAAAAAGAAACCTAATTAACAGTTTCTTGTTTTCCTAATATTTCTTTTTATGTTAAAATCTAATTTGTAACTCTAAAATGTTTGCAATGGAAATATAGATTCCAACAATCTCAGATTAAAGAATACTACAACAAATGTTAGAAAGCAATTAGCTTGCTTTATTATACTTTTATCCAATTTTAAAATCTTTGTTTAAACAATTCAGGTAAAAAAAAAGCTTGAGGTGACTTTTAAAAATTATTATCTAATGTTAGTAGCAAGCTAATGTATGATTTATGTTTAAGAAAAAATTTGCATTTTGCATCATTAACATACTAATATGAAAGCATACATTTCTAAAATAAACTTTCGGGAAAAAAGCATTTATCTTAATTAGTTCAAGCTACTTAGACCCTTATCTGTTGTCTCCCAATGTTTAAAGCATACATAAGTATTTCTCAAGTAGTTTGTATGTGTATGTACAGGTACACACATGTAGAAGGCAAAATTTAAAAGCATATATAAAATGTATGTGTGTTATATTTCACTGGGTCAATTCTAGAGAAACTTCATTTCCTTTCAAATTTCCCCAGAGAGCTTGGGAATCTCCTTAGTGTATTCTCTGTGTCCTCCATTGTCCACTCATCCTGTTGACTTCATGGCCTGCCCTGCGTTCTCATTTCTTTCTTTGATGATCTCTCAGATACCTTCCTACCTAAGACACCAATTGCAAAGTTAATACCTTGAAAGAGGTGACTACGAATGCTGTCCAGCAAAGACTTTCATAGCTGTTTCTGGTGCTCACCTACATCAAGAGCAAATGTCTGCATTTGCAATATTGAACATGCAGAAGTGTGCAGCAAATTCACCTTGTTTAACACTGCTGGTTCCATAAATCCTTCCTGCAGAAGAACTTTGCACAACAACTTTATGAAACAGTTCAATACAGATTTCATCATCCATCAGTGAATATTCTTTTTTTTCAAATTCTATGTATTTAAAAATCAATTTTTTAAAAGGGAGGGAGAGAAGAGAATATGTAATACAAAGGATCATAAGAAATTACTATGAAGAAATGTATGCTAATAAGCCATGAAATACTGAAAAAAATGGATCAATTCCTGGATTCACATAACCTTCCCCAAATTAATCAAGACCCATAACAAGCAATGAGATTGAAGCAGTAATCAAAAGTCTTCCATCAAGGAAAAGTCTGGGATCGGATGGGTTTAGTACTGAATTCTACAAAGCATTCAAAGAGGAAAGTAACTCTAATACTCTAAACTATTACAAAATATTGAACAGGATGGAACTCTGCCAAACTCTTCTTATGAGGTCAACATTACTTTGATATCAGAGATCAAATAAAGACACAATATGAAAATTATAGCCCTATATCCTTAATAAACATAAAGGCAAAGATTCTCAACAGAGGGCTGACATTGTGGCTTAGTAGGTTAAGCATCTGGCTGAGGTTCCGAAATCCCATATGGTCATGGCTTAGAGTCTTGGCTGCTCCACTTCCAATTCAGCTCCTTACTAATGGCCTTGAAAGCAGTGGAATATAGCCCAAGTGCTTGGACTCCTGTCTCATGTAGGTGACCCAGAAAAAGCTCCTCACTTCTGGTTTAGAATTAGCCCAACTCTGGCCATTGCAGTCATTTGAGGAGTGAACCACTGGATGGAAGACCTCTTTCTCTGTCTCTCCATTTCTCTATATGTAATTCTGCCTTTGAAATAAATAAATAAATATTTTTTTAAAAAAAAAAGATTCTGAACAAAATACTTGCAAATGGAATCCAAAACCAAATCAAAAAGTTCACTCATCACCATCAAGTGGGACTTATCCCAAAAATGCAAGCTTGGTTCTGCTTTCACAAATAATGAATGTCATAAATCACATCAAAAGAATGTAGGATAAAAGCCGTATGGTCATCTCAATAGATGCAGAGAAAAAATTTGATAAAATTCAACACCCATTAGGCCAGCACCGTGGCTTAACAAGCTAATCCTCCACCTTGCGGCGCTAGCACACTGGGTTCTAGTCCCGGTCGGGGCGCCGGATTCTGTCCCGGTTGCCCCTCTTCCAGGCCAGCTCTCTGCTATGGCCCGGGAGGGCAGTGGAGGATGGCCCAAGTCCTTGGGCCCTGCACCCGCATGGGAGACCAGGAGAAGCACCTGGCTCCTGGCTTCGGATCAGCGAGATGTGCCGGCCGCGGCGGCCATTGGAGGGTGATCCAACGGCAAAAAGGAAGACCTTTCTCTCTGTCTCTCTCTCTTTCACTATCCACTCTGCCTGTCAAAAAAAAAAAAAAAAAATTCAACACCCATTCATGATAAAAAAAAAAAAAAACCCTTCACAAATCAGCTATAGAAGAAACTTTCTTTAAAATTATGAAGGTTATATAACACAAACCAATAGCCAACATCATACTGAATGGGGAAAAACTGAAAGCATTTCCCCTCAGATCTGGAACAAGACAAGGATATCCATTTACTCGAACTTTTAGCAGGAGCAATTAGGAAGGAGAAAGAAATAAAGAGTATCAAAATTGGGAAAGAGGGAATCAAATTATCCATGTTTGCATATGATGTGATTTTTGTACATGAAAAATCCTAAACATGCCATGAAAAAGTTGTTAGATTTTATAAACCAATTCTGTAAAATTGCAGGTTACAAAATAAACATACAGGAAACAGTAAATTTCTTATATGCTAATGATGAACTCACAGAAAGAAATCCCACTGATAAGAGACAAAAAAATCAAATATCTAGAAATAAATTCAATCAAAGAAGTAGATCTCTACAATGCAAATTATCAAACATTGATGAAAGAAATCATCAAGAACACACAAAAAATGGAAATATATTCCTTGCTCATGGATCAGAAGGTTCAATGTCATTACAACATTAATAATACCAAAAGCAATCTATAGATTCAATACAATCCCTATCAAAGAACCAGTGACATTCTTTACAGAATTGGAAAAAGCCATCCTAAAATTCATACGGAATCACAAAAAACCCAGAACAGCCAAAAGGGTCATGAACAAGAAAAATCAAACTGTAGGCATCACAAAACCTGACTTCAAAGCATACTACAAAGCTATAGTAATTAAAACAGCATGATACTGACATAAAAACTATGAATAGATCGATGGAAAAAATAGAGATCCCAGAAATTAATTCACCTACATACAGCCAACTGATTTTGACAGACGTTCGCAGATCATACAGTGGAGTAAAGATAATCTCTTCAACAAATGGTGCTGGCAAAACTGAATGTATAAATCTATATCTATCTCTATATATAATATGTAAATATAATACATATATCCATATGTTATTATATAAATTATATCTATATATTATATAGTTATATATAGATATACAAGTGAAGTTAGATACATATCTCTCACCATATACAAAAATAAACTCAAAATGTATCAAAGACTTAAATTTAAGACCTAGTATATACAGTTCTAGGTAAAAAACACAGGGGAAACACTCCAAGACATTGGTGTAGGGGACAACTTCTTGGATCAGACCCCCCAAAGCACAAGCAACAAAAGCAAAACTAAATAAATTGAACTATAACAAACTCAGAAGCTTTTGCACAGCAAAGGAAATGATCAATAGAGGGAAGAGACATCCAAAAAAAGGGAAGAACTTTTTTCAAACCATTTATTCAGCAAAGGATTAATATCCCAAATACATCAGCAACTTAAGAAACTCAACAATACAACAACAAAGAAAAACCCAATCAATCCCATTGCAAAATGGGCAAAAACTTTAATATTTAGTTCTCAAAAGAATAAATACAAATGGCCAACAATTACATTTACATGAGTGATTTTTCAAAATATTGATTGATCCATTTACTTGTTTTAAAGGCAGGGTGATGATGAGGTGGAGTGGGAGGAAATAATGAGAGAGGTAACTTCCAACTTCTAGTTCAATCTCCAAGTGTCTGAAACAACCTAGATACGCGAGACCAAATCCGGGAGCTAGAAACTTTATGTAGATTCTCCAGTTGGTTGGCAGGAACCCAAGCACTTGAGCCATCACCTGCTGCCCTCCAGGGTACACTATCAAGAAACTGAAATAGAGAGCAGAAGTGGGATTTTAATCCAACATTTAATCCAATCAGTAGCCCAACCACTGCACCAAATGTCCTCTCCATCAATGAGTAATCTTGGTCTCATGTAGGATTCATGGAGTTTAAGGCAGAAGTTAATTGAAGTGACCTATACTGTTGCATTCACAAACACTAGCCTTATATGGTGTACAAGGAGCCAGAAAGTCACGCTAGCTACTGATTTCAAAAAGGAAGAAGAGTTAACAATGGGAAGGGAACACAATTGGGACTTTCCAGGTGGCAATGGTATTCTTATTCTTGACTCCATTGATGATTGTATTTGAATGCTCAGTTGGCACAGATTCACCGTTCTAAAATTTGTTCTAAAATTTCCATTTCCCGGGCCGGCGCCATGGCTCACTTGGTTAATCCTCCACCTGCTGCATCCCATATGGGTGCCGGGTTCTAGTCCTGGTTGTTCCTCTTCCAGTCCAGTTCTCTGCTGTGGCCTGGCAGGGCAGTGGAGGATGGCCCAGGTTGTTGGGCCCCTGCACCAGCATGAGAGACCAGGAAGAAGCATCTGGCTCCTGGCTTCGGATCGGCGCAGCACCGGCTGTAGTGATCATTTGGGGGGTGAACCAACAGAAGGAAGACCTTTCTCTCTGTCTCTCTCTCTCAGTGTCTAACTCTATTTGACAAATAAAAAAAAATTCCACTTCCTTTCCATGTGTTATATTTCAAGGCAATAGCATAAGAGCTTAACATTTTCAATTATGTGGTTCAAGGTTATTATGAAAGGCTACATCTTTACATCACCTAGAATCTTCTGGTCTCTTGCATTATGTTACATGTCATAACTCTTAAGTGTGGCTTGAAGCTGCCTTTGTACATATTTTAAGTTTAGCTTAAAGATTTATCTATGCACAGTGAATTGTAACGTAACTTGATGTGTAAACAGACGGTAATCTACTCTTGTAATAAGCAGCTGAGTCTCAGTCAATCATATGTTGTCATCTATTTAAATCATGTTCAGTAATATAGATGGGAGGTGTAACCAACTGGGTTGTCTCTACTTCTATTTAATGTAAGGCATTCTCTTTTTCCTGGCAATCAATATAACCTGCCCATGTGGTGGGACTGTATATGCTGAATCTTTTGGTCCAGACTGCTCCTCAATTCTGGAATATCAAATAAATCCAGCTAACATTTATAAAATTAGACTTGTAATAATTTCATCTTTTAACATAGCAGGAAGTTTACCTTGCTAACTTCTTGGGACTTAGAACAAATGTCCCAACTCCATAAACTTCTTAGAATGGAATCTTTCTTATCCTTGGCCAGAAACAAAATGCCAATGCCTTCTCATTTCTTTACTGCTACACAGAGGTGAAATTCTCAGAATTTTTAATTCTTAACCCATTTATTTTCCTGCAGTCATCCTAAAAATTGTATACTTTGTAATATTTATTTTTTTCTAAAATTGTCCATGAGAGTATAGCAGGCATGGAAAGCCAAGATATCATGGAAAAAAAAAAAAGACCTAAATGAATGATCTCTGTGAGTGAGATCCCAGTGGAAAGAATGGGGCCATCAAAGAAGGAGGTACCCTTCTCCGAAGGGAGGAGAGAACTTCCACTTTGACTATAACCCTATCGGAATAAGATCAAAGTCGGCGAACTCTAAAGGCTTCCATAGCCCTGGCAACTCATGACTAGAGCCTAGGGAGATTACTGACGCCATGAACAGGAGTGTCAAATTGTTAAATCAGCAACAGGAGTCACTGTGTACTTACATCCCATGTGGGATCTGTCCCTAATGTGTCGTCTAAAGCGAAGTGATGCTATAACTAGTACTGAAACAGTATTTTTATACTTTGCGTTTCTGTGTGGGCACAAACTGATGAGGTCTTTACTAATTACATACTGAATTGATCTTCTGTATATAAAGAGAATTGGAAATGAAAAAAAAACAACCTGGTGTTAAAATGGAAATGGCATAGAAAATTAATTAATTTGAAAAAAAAATTATGTAGGATCTCTGTCTTTAATGTGCTGTACATTGCTATTTAATGCTATAATTAGTAATCCAATGTAGTTTTTTCACTTTATGTTGCTATATGGGCAAAATGTTGAAATCTTTACCTAATATATACTAAACTGATCTTCTGTATACAAAGAGAATTGAAAATGAATCTTTACATGAATGGAGGGGGAGAGGGAGCGGGAAAGGGGAGGGTTGCGGGCGGGAGGGAAGTTATGGGAGGGGGGAAGCCATTGTAACCCATAAGCTATACTTTGGAAATTTATATTCATTAAATAAAAGTTTAAAAAAAAAAGACAGATATGAGATGAGAGAGAGACTTGCATTCTCTCTTTCAATTTTCAAATGGCCTCACCAGCCCGGGCTGGGTCAGACTGAAGCTAAGAGCTCCAAACTCTGTCAGGGTGTCCCAAAATGGTAGAATAGACCTAAGCACTTGAATGATCATTCACTTCCTCCAAGGATGCATCAGCTAAAAGCTGGATCAGAAGCAGAAGTTCTGGCCTGGAGCCGTGGTGCAGTAGGTTAATCCTCCGCCTGTGGCACCGGCATCCTATATGGGCACCGGTTCTAGTCTTGGCTGCTCCTCTTCCAATCCAGCTCTCTTCTGTGGCCTGGAAAAGCAGTCAAAGATTGCCCAAGTCCTGAGCCCCTGCACCCACATGGGAGACAGGGAAGAAGCTCCTGGCTCCTGGCTTCTGATTGGTGCAGCTCTGGCCGTTGCGGCCATCTGGGGAGTGAACCAACGGAAGGAAGACCTTTTTCTCTGTCTCTTCCTCTCACTATCTGTAACTCTACCTCTCAAATAAATAAATAAAAATCTTAAAAAAAAAGCAGAAGTTCCAGGACTCAACCTGGCACTGTAATATAGGATGTGGGTTCCCCAAGAAGTAGCTGAGCCTCCTGTGCCACAATGCCCATCCTGACCTTCTAGTATTAGATTATTGTAACACTTGATTGCTCTTTCATAGCCATAACTAAAGTGTGTATGTTTTTTTTCTTTATTTTGCATTCTGCTTAGCAAAAGTTAATTGCTGATTTTATAATTAATTAGACTTATGTTTAACTTGACGGATATGTCATGTTTGCTTAAGAATTCCATAGAACAATTTAGGGGAAATTGTGACCACCAAGCCTAAGGCCATAGGGGCCTCCACCTGAGCAGGAACAACCACCCCTGTAAACAGTCAACTCTCAGATCAAAAGATCAGCATCAAACAATTTCAAACTAGCTTTGGGAATTTACCTGATAATAAACTGCTCCCATCATCCACTCTAATCTCTCCCATCTCCCTTTTTCTCCTTTGAAAAGTTCTCCTGATAACTAGCAGGTTGGGAAAAGTCCTATCTGTGACATAAGCATTGATTTTCCTTCCAAGATTGCAATCCTCTTAAATAAACCTGATTTCCTTGTGTCAACTCTTAACTGGTAAGTTGGCCATCCAGTGACAAACAGCATGGACCTAGTGTTCCAGCAGTATTAACAAACCTGAAATCTGGTCTTTGTAAAAGAAACCAATGACTCAGAAGACAAGGGTTTGGGGAAAAGAAAGTTTATTTAGGATCAAGAAGGTATCAGGCTAGAGCCTCAACAGCCAACTTTTCCAGCCAAACAAAGCAGTGGGGGTTTATCTAGGGAAACACAGATTTAGCTTCATGATTACACTCATGTAGAAGGCATTTAGGAAGTGAGGGCTTTCAGTAGTTCCATTGCTAGCTGTGTCCTTATCTTGTGAGCATGCCATTAGCACCCAGACTTGAGAGAAATGCAAACAAAATCATTAGCCAAAGAGGGTGTTGGAGTTCTGGGCCAGACCTAGGTCACTCACATGTTTTAATCCTCAAAATAGTCTCTGTTTAACAGTTTAATATCTATGCCTAATTCATTTTCTAACATAATGGAGTACAGGCTCAATTAGCAGAAAATTCTGTGTCATGCAGATCTGATTTCAAGTCTCACTTGTGCATTTTTAAACTGAACAATTTAGGTTAAGTTAGTTAAATTCATTTAGTTTCAGTTTTCTCATTTCAGAGTAAAACTGGCAAAAATAATTATTAGCATATTCTGGAGGGGAAGGAAAAAAACATGCTTTCCTTTCACCCTCCTAGGATCTTTAGCTGCATTATGAAGTTGACATGAGACAGAATAGAAGAGGAAACTCATATTTAATTAGGTGCTATGCATATAAATCCCAAAATATGAGATTCAATGTAGATTCAAATGATTGAAGCTTATAGAACATCCTGAGTTGCAGAAAGGAACAGAGGCTTGGAGCTTTGTGGGAGTGGTAGTGAAACGGTGGGGAAAGGTGGGATTATATAGTGAGTAAAGGTTGTCCTGTTATGCAGGTAAAGTCTTGCAGGTAGTAAAAAATGTCTTGGTGTAACCCTCTTCCTGATAAGGATACTTTTTACTAATATAGATTTCCTTGATATATGTAATTTTCCTTTACAAAAGTAAGGCTTTTCAGAGCTACTCCTGTGTCTGTAGTTCCTCAGGAAAAATGTGCTTAAAAGTGCATTTTAGAGCAGCATATTGTGGTTTCTTGGATTCATATTTTGGGGTATGTGTTCTAAGTCTTAACATTTGCTTACAATAAGAAATGGGATAAAAGAACTATGAAAGATAAATTTGTCTGAAAGAATTTTAATTGTACACCCCACATAAATTATTTTTGACTAAATGTGGTCAATGGAAAAATATCTTTTATAGAAGAGGAATTTATGTCTTTCTTTGTAAGAGTATAGAATATTTAGAAGACATTGGTATTTTTAGGATGAAAAATGTAGAATGAATTCAATGCATTAATGTTTAATATATTCTCTAAAATAATTTTTTCATAATATTTTACTTGTCAAATGATAAGATTCATGTAAAAAGCCCATAAGAAACTTCAATATGAATTAAAACTTATTAAAAATATTATTAGCTCTTTAATGGGATTCTAGTTTTAATATTTTTGTAAGAATTTTTTAAAATGTACCTGGAGTCTCATTAAAATAAAAATTAAAAAAAGAAACTTTTATAGACTACCCTCAGAGCTGGTTGGATGTATTTCTATAGAACTCTCTAAACCTGGTCTACTTGTCCCAAAATAGCAAACCAGTTGCTGACACCCCGGCATAGAAAAAAAGTAGGAACTCATTGCATAGTGCAGAGAAAGGAGATAGACAACTATCACTTAATTCACAAGCTCCTCAAAGGGTTTCTTACAGATTGAAGTTGGTGTTGACAGGTACATGTTCAGCTTGCATCCAGATCCCTGGTTCTGTGGTGCGTCTTGCCCTCCTTTTATTGGTCAGTGATATCGCATTCTTATGGGATTTTCTAAAATGGTAAAGTGGGCTCCATTCAGGTAGATGGTAGATACTCTTGCTCAGGTCCAGGAGTTCCTGAAAAGAAATATCTAAGACAAGATTGAAAAACAAAACATGGGGCAGAGGGAAGATACAAAACCTTATGAGTCATGTGTTCAGATTTCTCATAGGGTCAACTGTACTACTCACCAGTTTATAGTGTTAATTTTATTCAAAGTAAAGCAAGGAAATGTAAAACTAAGGGAGAGAGGCTGAAGAGTATACCATTGTGTATACACACCATTCATCTGTTAATATTCACTTAGGTTTTTACATTTCTTGCATATTATGAGTAGTTCCCTTTTCTACAGATCCTTGCTAGCACTTGCTATCTCTTGTTTTTTTAATAGCAGCCATTCTGACTAGAGTGAAGTGGTGTTTCATCATAGTTTTGATTTGCATTTCCCTGATAATTAGTGATATTGAGTACTTTTTCATATATGTGTTGACCATTTGTGCACCTTTTAAAAATATGTCTTTTTAATTCTATTGCTCACTTTCAAATTGAATTATTTGGGTATTTATTACTTCTGAGTTGAGTTTCTTAAATGTTTTATATATTAAACCCATGTCATCCATATAGTTTGCCCACAGTTGCTCCCATTCTGCATGTTATCTCTTCATTATGTTGATTGTTTATTTAGCTATGTGGAATCTTTTTAGTTTGGTGAAATACCATTTGGGATGTTAAAGTTCTCTATTATTAATGCATCTGAATCAATTTCTTCCTTTAGGTTTATTAATATTTTCTTTATACATTTCAATGCTCCACTATTTGGTGCATATATATGTATGTATGTATATAATTATTATTTCCTCTTACAAAACTGGTCCTTTTATCATTATGTAGTGATCCTCTATATTTCTTTTTGTTGCTTTTGATGTAATATCTGTTCTGTCTAATAAAACTAAGACTACTCCTGCTTTCTTTTCTATTCCATTTGCACAGAATATATTTTCTCCCTTCCTTCACTTTTAGTTTGTGCATATCATAGAGGTGAAGGGAGTTTCTTATAAATAGTATTAGTTATCTTCTTTGTTTATTTTCCTATATAGTCATTCTACATCTTTTTCTTGGAGCTTTTAACCCATTAACATTTAATTATCAAAATTGACCTTATCAATAAGTAAGGTCATATGAGTGTGATTTTATTACTGACTTTTAAATGTTTCTTTTTGACTTTTTTTTCCCTCTCTCTTACAGTCTTCCTTTATGGATCAGGTGATTTTCACTTGTAATCTGTTATGATTCCTTACTCATTACATTTGGTGTGTCTGTATAAAGTTTTTGCTATATGGTCACCAAAAGCATCTTTTGATTATAAAAAGCTACACTAAATTTATAGCAATTTTACATTGATTATAAATTATTCTTGGTCATTTAAATTTAACTGAAAAGTGATCCCTATTAAATATAAGAGTGGGAATAAGAGAGGGAGGATATGTACAATTTGGGACATGCTCAATCCGACTTGCCCTAAATGGTAGAGTTAGAAACATGCCAGGGGATTTCAATTCAATCCCATCAAGGTGGCATGTAGCAATGCCATCTAACTAGTTAAAGTGATCAGTTTCAGTTCACAATTGACCATAATGACAGGAATAAGAGTCAAAGGGATCACATAAACAAGACTAGTGTCTGCTAATACTGATAGAATTAAAAAAGAGAAACCAAAACAACGTGGGAAGCAGGATACACAGCAGACTCATAGAGTGGCAGATGTCCTAAACAGCACTCTGGATTCAGAATCATCCCTTAAGGCATCCGGATCTGGCTAAAAAGCCCATGAGAGTTTCGCAGGCATGGAAAGCCAAGACACTCTGGCAAAAAAAAATGACCTAAATGAAAGATCTCTGTGAGTGAGATCCCAGTGGAAAGAACGGGCCATCAAAGAAGGCAGTACCTTTCTGTGAAGGGAGGAGAGAACTTCTACTTTGAATATGGCCTTGTCTAAATAAGATTGGAGTTGGTGCACTCAAGAGGCTTCCATAGCCTTGGCAGCTCATGACAAGAGTCTCTGGTGATTACTGACACCATAAACAAGAATTTAAATTGTTAAATCAACAACAGAAGTCACTGTGCACCTGTTCCCCATGTAGGACCTCTGCCCTTAATGTGTCATACTATGTGAATTAATAATTAGTGGTAAAACTACTACTCAAACAGTACTCTATACTTTGTTTGTCTGTGTGGGTGCAGTCTGTTGAAATCTTTACTTAGTATATACTAAGTTGATCTTCTATATATAAAGATATTTGAAAAAGAATCATGATGAAGAATGGCGTGGGGGAGGGAGGGGAGATGGGATGGTTGCGGGTGGGAGGGAGGTTATGGGGGGACAAGCTCCTGTAATTCAAAAGTTGTACTTTGGAAATTTATATTTATTAAATAAAATGTGAAAAGAAAAAAAAAAGACAGGAAAAATAATTTGTTTAATCAAAACTTTAGATGACACAAATGTTTTCGGAATGAAGATTCAAAGACCCAGAGAAAGCTGCCCAATTTTATGCTAAGATGAAGAATGGGCAGCTAGGTAAAAATGTGATTGGACAAAAAGTTCATGACCTACTGGTACTAGACTAAGAGCAGGAACCCAGCAAGTCCTGTCTTTTGGATGCTTCTTGATTCCCTATGTAACATTATTTCTGCCTGAGTATAGGGCAAGACCTTTTCTATATTGAGGATTTTCTAATTTACTATTAGAAAGATTATGGCGGATTATTTCTTTATAGCTTTTACAGGGAATGTCAGAGGAAAGTGAGTATAACATTTATACATTTTCTGTGGTAGAAGGGTTGTAGTTTCCCTGCCTTGAGGAAGAAGAAATCTACTTTCTATGACTTGCCTTGGAGAAGAAGAGCAGGAAAAAGAAGGGGAGGAGAAGGTCAGAAAGAAGATTTTTTTTTCTGAAGCCCTTTTAATATCTTTTAATTTAAACATTTCAATTAACCAAGTGTCACACTTGGTATACCATTATCTGGAGGTGATATTTGACTGGAGTCTTGATTACAAATAGCTTTCAAAACAAACAAGGAAGAATCTGGAATTCCATGTACAGGCAATCACATGTGATAATAATTACAAATCATATCATTTTGCTGAAAGGTGGATACTACCTATTCACCCACTTGTCAGTTATCTATTTCTGGACAGTTCTGTTTCTCTGTAGCAGTTATTGCTTTCTGTCCATTCTATACTTTCTTATTCAGTTTGATTTGGGAGGAGGTTACATGGATAAATAACATCTTGACTTCCTTAGTTGATATGTTTTAGTTAGAATTGGCTATAAAGTCCCATTCTAGAAGGAGAAATGTAAGTGAACATATTGGTTAGAGTTTCTAGGAAAGCAACTTCATTCCATATAAAGAGGGACAGACAAAGTTGGCAAATATCTTATTCTTCTTTGTGCTTTTTCTCCCCTACTTCTTGGAACATGGATGCTATGCCTGGAATTTTTGCAGTCATATTGTGAGAATAAAGCTGAAAGCCAATTACTAAGGATAGTGAGGCAATAAAACAAAATAGAGATATTTAAGTTGCATTATGGCATCATTGAGCCATTGAACCTAGTCTGTGCTACTCAATTCTTGGTCATTTTCTTTATGAGAAAAAAATAAACTGGTAATTTTTTAAGCTGTGTTTTCCAGATTTCCTGTTTTTTGAAACCAAACACAATCCTGATTGATAAAACCTCCAGTCATATAACATATCCTGAAAATCTATAATTTCTATTTCTAAGAGATACACATATAGCAAGGATACAATATCTACATCTCTTCGAAATATTCAAGGAGAGAAACTTTTGCTTTTAAATTAAATTCTTGATTCTACCATGCAATTACCAAAGTACACAAAAACAATCCATGAAGCCTCTCTGTAAGGTTCATTCACAGTGAGTCCTGTATACATTTACAACTTAATTGATAGACCATTCCTCATAACAATGTTTTGCCTTGGGAAAGAATCTATACCTTTTGAGACACTCTGGCTGATCATCAGCAAGTAGGGACCTTGCATAGGTAGCAACTTCTAATTAGCAACCTTGAAGAAAATTTATTCATTCATTCTGGGATTTAATTTTTTTCTGCATACAAAAAAAGGGGGTCGCATACAGGTCACATATGCCATACTTGTTGGAAATAGGAGGGAATGATAGGTGAGGTGGGCCTACTGTTGAGAGGGGTGGGCTGACAAGACTGAAAAAGCATTCCAAAAGAGGAAGACTTCAGAACATATTCATTTTCAGCAAAGCTGTTATTTTCCAGTGAAGTATACAAGAACATATTTTGGGCAGATTCTTGCATATACATTAACCTTCAACATCAAGTGGGGAATATGACTGGCATTTCTCTCCAGGTAAATTTGCTTCTGTTTCTCCCAAGTACCAGCACAGCATCAACTCAATTACTTCCTATGTGGGAGTGATAGTTGGAGATTTTCTTCCTCAGTTGGAAGGAAAACTTCTGCTGTCTGTAAACAATCTGAGAAGAACCCAAACCCCCAGGCATGTGTTTCTTCTAGATGATCACAGCTGGGCCTTGGTGATGGTTTGATTGAATCATGCACCTTGGATCTCCCCAGCAGGGAAAACTAATGCTGGCAAGAGCAGCTGTGCATCTTTAGAAGGCTGAAACATTCTCATTTTCTCTACTGGGGATGAACAGTTTCAGACAAAATAAGACACAACTGTGATCTGATAAAAAATACTAGTTTTCCAAGTGGGAATAAATTATAAGATTCCCTTTTTTCTTTCTATGGTAAGCAATTTTATGTTTTATAGACAATTTTTGTTGACTGCAGCAATCTTAGTTTGAAAGCCTTCCTGCTTAATGTCATATGTTTATGATTTCCTTACAGATCAGGCTGTGTTCAAGTCTTGCACCACTGAGCTGTAAAAGTTTGAAAATAAAATATTTTGGCTTAAATGTGCTGATCTACCAGCGAGAATTGCCTTTTTATCTATGAGAAACTGTATATTAGAATGATGGGAACTATAAAAATTGTATTCTTGTAAAGACATGGCTTTAGAGGTCATCTAGTTTGACTTTTAAAGTAAGTTTTGAATGATATCTGTGTATTTGGATGCTAAGAATGTTTTAACTCAGACTGCTTTAAAAAAGAAATTTTCATCAAAATAATATGAGCACAAATAAATGTCATGCAGAAAGTTTTCTCTGGAAAAGGTACTTTTGGTCACTTTTGTGATATCGATTAATTTTTTTATATACTGTGGTGAAAATCATTCAATTTATTCTTATTGAAAAATTTTTCATTAATACAAATGTTTGCTCATTAAAAATTGTCATTTCCTAATGAGTGTTTGATCAAAATAAAAGTTTGCTCTTTTGTGACTATTTTTTTCTACTGGTACCAATTTTCCTGGGTCACAACTAATCATGTATTTGTCTCTTATCAAATGTAAAATCTCTTGTAAGAAAAAAAAGGCAGATATGGAGAGAAGAGTATGCTAGTAAGAGAGGGAGAGAGAGAGAGAATGATGAGAATAAACAACAAAAAGGAGAGACATGAACACCAATAGAGTGTATGTGATGCCTACATAAAACAAAGAACCATTGATAATGTGAGTATTGGTAATATCACATCTGGTGGCTCAAATCAGATCTTTGGAGTAGATTGAGCTCAAGCCATAAAAATGTGAAGTTGAATATGTCCTTTCTTCAAGGAGTATGTGAAGGAGCCTCTTTAGATCTGTTTTCCAAAAGGAGTTAACACTGAACTCTTTGCTAGTTTCTGGACCCATAGTCAGGGAGATCTCCCACTACCTGTCTGCATTTCTGCATGATGGAGTTTCATCTAGTGTTTGAGAGTGGCTGCATTCTTTTTACCAACTATCTCTATTTCAGTGGTCACTATTTATAATTTGATGAGAGAGAGAGAGAGAGAGAGAGAGAGAGAGAGAAAGAGAGAGAGGGAGAGAGAGAGAGTAAGAGAGAGAAAGGGGTGGAGAATGGAAGTAACCTTTCAAACCATCCCAAATATAAGAAAAGCTGAGACCGCATTTAAATCATGAAAACAAGTCACATGTGTCATTAACTCTACAGTCAGTATTTTAGTGAACAGATGTATTTTACTTTGTCCTTGGCAATTGGCAGTGTTGAATGCATTTTAATGTATCTTTAAGTTTGTATCTTTTATAATTATATTCATTCTTCTCTTTCAATAATTTGCATTAAGTTAGCACTGTTTCTATAAGCTTTTAGTACCAGGAAAGGATATACTGTAGAAAAATGGTTTTCTTAAGTAGATATATTTTAGTCAAACTACACTTTAGCAAAATTGTCTGAATATCTACAATATATCAAGCTATTTAGTTGTGTACAGAAATTTGGGAAGCTTACAAATTGTTTGGCTCTTTGAGCCATTTACAAATGCACTTTTTATTTACTTGACAATGCTGTTCATTTTCTCATAAAAGAATGATTTATGTTGGCTTTCATTTTTACATTATCTATGGATCCTTGTCTAAGTGCCAATGTCACCTACCAGTTCCTGGGAATTATGAATTCTTCCCTTAGAGAGTCATTTCTTTAATTAGAGTGATAGATTCTGGAATTGCTCCCATGTTTTGGCTTGTAACCCTAGGGTGTCCTTAAATGTTATGTTGTCATCAATTATCCAAAACAAAGCCATAACAACCTATCCAAATCATCAAACGATGGATGAGCTTTCCACAGAAAGAATAGTGAAGACAGCTGCAGGTTGAGATGCTAGCCAAGATGCATAATATGTGATCCCCAGGACATTAGGAAAAGAAACAGACTGCGATCCAAAATCATGGCAAATATTGCTGAGGCTTTGTTGCATGTGATACATTTCTGAAACTCAAACCCTTTTATCTGGTTACTACAGTTGAGTAAAGAGTGCCAGCCAGAAGCTGGAATCAGCATTCAGGCTTTAATTTGGTAGTAACTTTAATTTTTCTCATCCAACAAGTATCTACTGTGTACCCACTGTGGGCTTGGCACAATGCAAAGTCATAGAGATATATTAAGAACAAGATCATGATTTCCCATAGTTTAATTGTGTAAAGATAAAATGATTATTTAGACAAATTGATGAGTGCTACATAGAAGTAGAGCATGCTGTAAAGGCCTAGCATGAGAAAGCTGCACCTAGGTTAGGAATAGAGGGTAGATGTTGTGGAAGGTATCCTGGAAGAAAAAAAAAAAACTTGAAAAAGATACTTGAAAACTTGAGAGAGTCTGAGTGAAGTTAGAACAAGATGCAAAGGTTAATAAGAGAATTCCATGCAGAATAGCATACCTAGGACACAGAGATTCTATGGGCTAAATAAGCTGCTATCTCTAAGATATTTCTAACTATATCTATATATCTTCTATAAAATATCATGAGAACGATCTTATAGGACTGACATAAAAGAAAGGAATGAACTAATTACAGATAACAGATACCCATACACTCATACAGCCAGAGAATGTAAATATGATCACAATTTTGAAATGTGAAACTGAATTTTATGTGTATTACAGAAATTTAGAAGTTGAAAACAAACATTGAAAATTGCCCTGAATGACATTTTCTTTATGGGTAAAGTCATTAAATCAGAACTAGTTATTTACTTTATGTTACAGTCACTCAGAGGCAGAGCTGATAGCTATTTTCTGAACTTGAATTTATTGCTTTTTTTCCCTATACAATATGTTTCAAATTGAATTACTTATTTGTATAACATATTAGTTAAGATTGCATATTAAGTATTTAAATCAGAATTTGAACCATTCTGCTTGATCTCCACATTCCTCACACCAAACCACAGTGATATTTATTATAAGGATGAATCAAATTGTATGAGTGAATACATGAATGAAGCTACACAATCTGTTATGAATTAGCCAGTGCTTTGATTGAGAACACAATGATGGTTTTGAAAAGAACATTTTTTTAACTATTCAGGATCTTTTCTTAAAAAACACACAATCCAACTCTGGCTATATTAGATAAAAAGGGAAAATTTTCTAACAGCCTAAGAAGCTTGGAAAATAAAGTCTTAAGAATTTTGGACACTATAAGCAACAATGAACTGATCAGCTCCTGTCCTGACTTTAGATGTACAATGTAATACTTTATCCTTTTTAGTATTTGTTCTTGTTGTTGTTGTTCTAGTACTATTGGTTGAACTCAGTAATTAACACACAATTATTCTCAGGTGTTTAAATTTTAACTGAAAAGTGATCCCTGTGAAATCTAAGAGTGGAAAAAGAGAGGGAGGAGATGAACAATTTGGAACATGCTCAATCGGACTGGCCGCAAATGGTGGAGTTAGAAATGTGCCAGGGGATTCCAACACAATCCCATCAACATGGCATGTACCAATACCATCGCACTAGTCCAAGTGATCAATTTCAGCTCACAATTGATAGCTCTGATAGGTCTAAGAGTCAAAGAGATCACACAAACAAGACAAGTATCTGCTAATACTAACTGATAGAATCAAAAAGGGAGAGAAAGATCCAACATGGGAAGTGGGATACACAGCAGACTCATAGGATGGCAGATGTTCTAAACAACACTCTGGCCTCAGAATCAGCCCTCAAGGCATTCAGATCTGGCTGAAGAGCCCATGAGAGTATAGCAGGCATGGAAAGCCAAGATATCATGGAAAAAAAAAAAAAGACCTAAATGAATGATCTCTGTGAGTGAGATCCCAGTGGAAAGAACGGGGCCATCAAAGAAGGAGGTACCCTTCTCCGAAGGGAGGAGAGAACTTCCACTTTGACTATGACCCTATCGGAATAAGATCAAAGTCGGCGAACTCTAAAGGCTTCCATAGCCCTGGCAACTCATGACTAGAGCCTAGGGAGATTACTGACGCCATGAACAGGAGTGTCAAATTGTTAAATCAGCAACAGGAGTCACTGTGTACTTACACCCCAGGTGGGATCTGTCCCTAATGTGTCGTCTAAAGCCAAGTGATGCTATAACTAGTACTGAAACAGTATTTTTATACTTTGCGTTTCTGTGTGGGCACAAACTGATGAGGTCTTTACTAATTACATACTGAAGTGATCTTCTGTATATAAAGAGAATTGGAAATGAAAAAAAAAAACAACAACCTGGTGTTAAAATGGAAATGGCATAGAAAATTAATTAATTTGAAAAAAAAATTATGTAGGATCTCTGTCTTTAATGTGCTGTACATTGCTATTTAATGCTATAATTAGTAATCCAATGTAGTTTTTTCACTTTATGTTGCTATATGGGCAAAATGTTGAGATCTTTACCTAATATATACTAAACTGATCTTCTGTATACAAAGAGAATTGAAAATGAATCTTTACATGAATGGAGGGGGAGAGGGAGCGGGAAAGGGGAGGGTTGCGGGCGGGAGGGAGTTTGTGGGAGGGGGGAAGCCATTGTAACCCATAAGCTATACTTTGGAAATTTATATTCATTAAATAAAAGTTAAAAAAAAAAAAGAATTCTAGAGCTGAGTAGCAAGAGCAAAATTAGTCCAAGATCTCACTGCTGTCTCCATTAACGACTACACCACAAGAGAGAATACAGTACAGTCATTAATTCCTTTCTGTGGTGTTTGCCATAGATTCAAAGACATGATGGGAATGTTTGGTTAGTTAAGTAAGGATCAAATGCTTCTGCTTGGGAACAGGGATGACAGGGGAGAAAGACATAAATTAGGACAGATCAACTTACTTGCTAAACAAACTGATAAAATATTCTACAACAGAGCTTTTCCTAAATACTAATGGGAATAGGAAGTAAAGTAAAAATTAATTTTAATTCAATATACTTCAATAAGCTTTAGGAGAATGTTTAAGTGATATCCTGAGAAAGATATGAATTCTAAAAATTATCTTAAAACAGGAGAGAAAATAAGTCAGCATCAAAACAATTGTAATTTGGGATCAAAGAGAAAAGCAAATGATTGAATAATATAGGCAAATATTCCCCTTTATATAAAAGACAATTATTTTAGTAAGCATCAACTGCCCTATTCATGAGAGTACAGAGGTGTTAGTAAGAAAGCAAAGAATGAAAAATTGAAAAAGAAGGGCTTTATATATTAATTTTTTGAAAATAAGCTCTATTAGAGGCCCTAAACATTACCCAAGAGTGACCAAATCAAATTAGTCAGTTTGTGGAAATGAATAAGAGAAATGCTTACTTTTACAGTATTTTTCAGCAAAGCACTGTTAAACAAAACATAAACACCCATCCACATATGTAAGCACATGCAATCATAAAAAGCATTTTATAATCATTGACTGGTATAAGGTTTGTAAAACTTTTGAATATCAATTTTCCCTTATTCAGTGTTCTGCATCATTGCAGACAGTAAGAAATTAGCTTATTTAATTCTTTATGTATTGGTGAGATGCTTTGACACGGAAGTCTCAAGATTCTACTGCACTTCACTGTACTTACAGGTCACAGAACACAATTCTCAGCTCTCAGAGGATTTGAATAAATTGCAAAGTTATGAGTGTTTTTAGAATGCTAGAGTGTTTTAGAATTTCTAGAAAGAGAATGTTTCAATAAAGAATTTACTCTGTCTACTGTCTGTACCTTTTCCACACTCCACATATCCACTGTTGCCATAGTACCTTCTCTGTGACTTTAATAAGCCAACAAAGTATAAGAGATATATAGATCAGTAGAAAAAGAAAATATAAATGATGGTTTACTACATACAGATCTTAACATGGTATCAAGTGAGCGCCTTATGCAGAATCAATTAATCCTTACAAAGTCCCTATAAAATAGTATTGTTCTATTCAATAAAAATATTGAGACCCAGTAGGTGAACAAATCATTTAATGTTACAAAGCTTCCACGTGGTGGGTTTAAACATTGGTCCCTCAATGCACATATTTATTTTCTTGACTACTTCCCCTCAGGCCTGCAAACTCTGACATGTCTGTTTTTCGCTCATCCTTGGCAATCAAGCACCTCTCATTATATTTATTTTGTGCCTTCCCTAAATGTGTTTCAGCATTTGGACTTCACTGTTTTGCTGAAAAAGAATCAAGTATAAAGATGGGGCTTTACATGTCATGTATATTTGGAAAGCACTTTAATTCACTATAAACACTTAGCCCTATCTTCTGGAATTATGCAGGATTGGCATGCAACCTCCTGGAATTGCCAAATAGGGCTAAGTTCACAAAAGAACATCAACCAAATGGTTCAGTGTATTTGGGACCACCTTCACGTTCCCCAATTACTCTAATCCTCATTATTTTCCCTGACATGCACATAGCCACCTGGTAGTTAGCCAGACCATTTTCAGCTCCACTCTCTCATCAGCAGCTGTTTGTTGAATAGTTATGGTGTTACTCATGACATACGTAAATTTCATGCAATATTGAATATTTATGGTCATGTGCCCTGTGTAAAAATTGATGAGAGCTGTGAAAGTTTCTCTTTTCTTCATATGAAAATAATCTATTTGACACTCAAATATTTGAAATCCAAAATTAGCATTGAGAAATGAGATTCTTGCATGCAGCATGAAAAGATCAAAATATTCTCTTTTCCCAAATGTGTGAAACTGGGAAAATAAAAGAAAAACAACCATTCGGACTTTGGAAGTCAACTGAAGACAAACAACAAATTGAGAATCATTTGTTCATAAAAACATTACCAGGAGTCAGGTGAGGACAGTAGGTTCCAAAACCTTCCTGCGTGGAGCTGCAGTCATACTCAGTTCAGGTGAAGTGACAGCTTCACTCTGAAAACTAGCAACTGTTTTTCCAGAAGGGACCGACTTGATTCATCAGAGAGGTCAGAAATCATGTTCATCTTATTAGTAAAGGAAGTAGTTTTGGGAGAAAGTGAACAGGGAAACCTGCGTGCCTGTTAGCTCCAGCAGAGGTATGAGTAATCCATAGATTGAAGGCGAGAGCCAGAGAAGGACCTGGAAGATTCTTCATGCCTCCCTGTATGGCCAGGGATATAAACACCTGTGAAGGAATAACAGTGTGAGTCCAACTGCATTTAAAACCAGGGGAGGTTTGAGAACTGGCAGAGTTTTTAATGTATTCTTCACAGGAATCCTTTTAGCAGAGGGTGAAAGCATTGTGGACTTGATGTGTTCAAGGATAACCTCTGCATTATCATTGCTTGGTCAGTAAGCTATAAGTCCACAGAGGTGACTCCCAGATAGCTGGGTTAAAAACACAAAAATGAGGCCCCCAAAATAGTAATCACATACATCAGTGACCATATATCATGAGAATTTAAATTCAGGCAAGTCACCAAATAAGCAAAGAAAGAAACAATAGCAACAGAAAACCACAAATCTTAAGGGAAGAATCAGAGATGAGCTGTTATATTATTTTAAGCTTCTGGTTTTGAACAAAAATTATGACACATATTTTAAAAAGAGAAAATGTAACCCATACCCAGGAAAAAAAGTCAGTGAAAACTGACTCAGAGGTTGAGTTCAGTGAAGTATAATTATATTCAATGAATTAAAGGCAATAAATTTATATAAAACCCATGCCAATAATTAAAAAAAGTTATGATGGTACCAAATAGAAAACACCATCAGATGAAAACTGTAGGTATGGAAGGTCTGACAACTGCACAAAAATTTCACTAGATGGATATAGAAACATTTGAATAGTAAAGAATGGATTGATTAACTTGCTGATAGTCAAATAGAAATTATTTAAAATAAAGAATCAAAAAAACATTGAATAATAAAGACCAGTACCCCAGATATTTACTATATATATATATATATATATATATAGCATATTTAATAGGAATCAAAGCACAAGAGGATGGCCATAAGTACATAAATAAAAAATGACTAGACTTCTCAAATTATACAGAAAACTTTGAAGATTAAAGAAGACTAATAAACACAAAGTCAGATGAAGTCAAAACAGTTACACTCAGATTGTTTATAGCCAAACTTCTCAAAGCTAAAGACAATGAGAAATCTTGACTAGAGGAATAGCAAAATGACTTTTCACATTCAAAGGAAATGGCATTGACTGCAATGCTTGGCTTTTCATTAGAAAAAAAATGAAGACCAGAAACAAGAAGAAAAATATAGTCAAGTGAATTAAGAAAAGCAAATAGAAATCTTCCTCAAAATTCTATATACAACAAAACTATTTTTCAAAAATAAAATTGAAACGAAGATATTCATTGTAACAGACATGTTTTGCAAGAAATACTAAAGTGATACTTCTGATTTGAAAAGAAATGACACTACACAATACCTTAAAACTACATAAAGAAAGGGAAATCATCAGAAATGGCATGTGTGTGTGTGAAAATATGACAGCAGATGTGGTGGAATGAGAAGCGAGTGTCAGTGACTCAGGAATGGCTTTGGAAACCACCTGGCAATGGAGCCTGCCTGACTGGATTAGCTGCCTCAGCTATATAAGCTGCTGTACCAACTGAAATAAATGAGTCTGCGGGCTGCTCCCCTCTGGCCTGCTTTCACCCGACTCCCGGGATCTGTGTGATGACTATGTGCTTCTTGCCCCCACTGTGCTCCTCCTCTTAGAATGAATCCACAACAATAAGTAGAAATGTATTTTTGGATTTTTTATCAATTAGCTTTAAAATGTGCTATTTTATAAAGAAATATATATTATTCAATTATCAAGTTTATAACATGTATAGAAGTTCTATGAATGTATGTCAATAATAACACAAAGGAAGGGAAAGAAATGGATCTTTATTAGGAAAAAACTGCTATACATTATTTGAATTAAATAATTACTAGTAAAAAGTAGATTGTAATACAGTAAGATCTACATTGTAATTCTTACAGCAATGCTTACAAGAATAAACCAAAAATATAGCTAAAAATGAAAAGAATTAAAACAATACACCAGATAAATTTAACATAAAATGAGTAAAATAGATCTAGAAGAACAAAAAGAAATTACATATATGAAAATGAATAGCAAAAAAAAAAATCTGGCTTAAATACAGCTTAACCAATAATCATGCTAAATATGAACTAGAAAAAAACAAATGCATTATATAAAAATTTAGAGGAGACAACGAAAATACTGTTTAAAGGAAATCTTACAACTTCGGACATGTTCATTAGAAAGGAAAGAATATCTAAAATAAAGAATTTAAGCTTCCATTTATTCAAATTTGGAAAAAGAAGAGAACGTCTATCCCAAAGAAAAAATACAGAAACAATGAAAACTGGAGTGGAAATGACAAGTATTAATAAGAGGGAAAGCCAATGAAGCCAGAACATTGATCTGTGAAAAATCAACAAAATTGATAATTTTTAAGAAAAGAAAAAGAGAAGATGCAAATTACTATAACCAAGAGCAAAAGGAAATATTAATAACCTTACAGAAATTAAGAAGGTTAAAGTAATAAGATGGACAAATTTACAAAAATATATTAGACAATTTGGATGACATTTATAAAATCTCAGAAAAACACAGAATACTAGCACTGACTCAACAAGAATTAGAAAATATGAATAAATCTATAATAAATACAGACACTGAAATAATGATTAAAATATTCATCTACACAAATGAATATGAGGCCCAAGTGACTTCCTTGATGAATCTTGTTAAATAGCATATGGAAGAAATTATATCACTTGTAACTTATTTTAAAATATTTTTAAAAATTTATTAATATAAAGGGAACAGATTCCAGTATTTCATAGGAACAGTTTGAATAAGATAATCATAATTAGAAGGCAAGAGGACTTTTCTCAGCTTATTAAATATATATAAGACAAGGAAATTCAGTTCAAGCCCTACCTAATTGTCTCCAAACTCATTTTTATTTTATTTTTTCAAACATTTTATTTATTTGAAAGAGTTACACATGGAGAGAAGAGAGGCAGAGAGAGAGAGAGAAGGAGAGGGGTCGTCAATCCGTTGGTTCACTCCCTAGTTGGCCGCAACAGCTGGAGCTGCGCCAATCCGAAGCCAGGAGCCAGGAGCTTCTTCCAGGTCTTCCACGTGTGTCCAGGGGCCCAAGGACTTGGGCCATCTTCTACTGCTTTCCTAGGCCACAGCAGAGAGCTAGATAGGAAGTGAAGCAGTCAGGACTCAAACTGGCACCCATATGGAATGCCGGAATTGCAGCAGTGGCTTTACCAGCTATGACGCAGCTCTGGCCCCTCCAAACTCATTTTAACATATCCTTAGTTTAAGGATGTCTTAACCTTCTAATTGATTATGAGTAATTGATGATGACTACTGTTTGCATCCACTTGTATGATCCTATTCACCTGCAGTTCTTTTATTAATATGCCTTTCAATTTTTCTTGTCTTTTTTCAAAATTTTCAAAATTTTTTAAAACTTTATCTCTAACCTTTTGAGATTTTATATATATATGTTATAAAAAATAATATATTTTTACATATTATTTTGCATTAATAATCATATCAATATATAATTTAAATATCACATAATACATAAATAATATAATTCAATCATCACATACAGTATAATCAAATTACATATATAATAATTTAATTATTATATAATATATCAATGACAAATATCATTGATTAATTATAAATATGTAATATATTTATAAAATTCTTTTATAATTTGTATATAAAATACATATCACATATTTACATATACTTTATATTATATTATAATAGATTATTATTCATAATTATATAGTAATATACAATATATTATATGTCATGTATAATAATAGATCATTATATATTATTATATATAATATATTATAATATATATTAGATTATTACATATAGTTTATAAATAATATATGATATTTTATACATAATTATATATTATATGTGATGTATATATTATATTGTATAATTAATGTATAATTAACTTGCATTATATATTATATATACTTCTTTTAAATTAACTTCACCCTTTTATTCCTTCACGCTGCTGCTACTAAGTGCTCATGAAGTTAATTTTCCAAGTATTTGTTAACATACCAATGTTTTCTGCTAATTTTTTTGGTGACTGTGGAATAAAAATTAACACAGTAGGCCTGAGAGTGCTGTCATTGGAAAGGCCTGCTTTCTAGTTTGATCTATGGCTCATTCTGGGTACTTGGATTTTAAGAGGTGTTCTCATAATTTCCAGAACTGATATGTGTGGCTCACTCTGTCTAAATTGTGGGAACAAACAGTGAGGTTACAGATTTTCAGTGGAATTGAAAGATGAATTCTATTTTTAAAAACAGAAAATGATATCTTACTATTGGTGATTGATAATCTTTTCTTTCTTTTTTTTTTTTTTTTTAATTTTTGACAGGCAGAGTGACAGTGAGAGAGAGACAGAGAGAAAGGTGTTCCTTTGCCGTTGGTTCACCTTCCAATGGCCGCCGCAGCTGGCGCACTGTGGCCGGCGCACCCCACTGATCCAAAGGCAGGAGCCAGGTGCTTCTCCTGGTCTCCCATGGGGCCATGGCCCAAGGACCTGGGCCATCCTCCACTGCACTCCCAGGCCACAGCAGAGAGCTGGCCTGGAAGAGGGGCAACCGGGACAGAATCCGGTGCCCCAACTGGGACTAGAACCTGGTGTGCTGGCGCCGCTAGGCGGAGGATTATCCTATTGAGCCACGGTGCCGGCCCTGATAATCTTTTCTTATGAGAATTTCTCCAAGGAGTTATTTTTATGTACTACTGATGGGAAGGCATATTTCTACCCCTAAATCAATGAAATATTTGCAATCTAGGACATTGTTCTTAGGATTTATTATAAAATTAGATTAATCTAGACTTTTTAAAAAGATCTATTTATTTATTTGAAAGTCAGAGTTACACAGAGAGAAAAGGAGAGGCAGAGAGAGTTACAGAGAAGCAGAGGCAGAGAGAGATAGAGGTATTCCATCTGATGGTTCACTCCCCAATTGGCTGCAACAGCCAGAGCTGAGCCGATCTGAAGCCAGGAGCCAGGAGCTTCCTCCAGGTCTCCCACATGGGTGCAGGGGCCCAAGGACTTGGGCCATCCTCTACTGCTTTCCCAAGCCATAGTAGAGAGCTGGATAAGAAGTGGGGCAGCCGGGACTAGAGCCAGCACCCATTTGGGATGCCAGCACTGCAGGTGGCAGCTTTACCGCTATGCCACAGCACCGGCTCATAATCTAGACATTTTTGTTAAACCAAAAAACTTTCTCTTACAACCATGGTCTGGTGTGGTCTGTGAATATAAAATTTGCTTTCAGTGAATGTCAGATATCCCCTCACTATACATGCACAAGCTTATATAATGTCTGATACCTTTGACAATGAGAGTGAGGTATGTTCCTCTTTGAGTTCCTTCCTCTCTGAACATGGCACAAAATTATTTCCTCTCTATATTTCCCGCTTCATTACTCTTCTTCCTTCTCAAATCCAAAGCTTTATCAATGTTTTTGACTACTAATCATGTAGATTTTATTTACTTTGGTGGAATTTGAGAATCACACAACCCTGAAAAAAAATATATTTTTTAACCATGGAAAGATGAAACTTTTCTCTTCCTAACTCTATATTGTTTACACTCCCTTCAAGGTGTTTAAAACATACTTTGAAGATGACCCCTGATGATCACTGCTTCTAGTACTAACAACTTTATTTAGCCCTCTACCCTTGGATAGCTGGTTTACAATGAACAGAATACACTAACTTTGAGGACACATTATTTCAATAAAGTTAAGGAAGATTAGGACTTCTGTACTCCTTCCTAACAGACTCTCTGCCTCTTGCTGCCTTTCCTTTTTTTTAAAGATTTATTTATTTTATTTGAAAGGCAGAGTTACAGAGAGGCAGAGTCAGGGGCGGGGTCCTCCATCTGCTGGTTCACTCCCCAAATGGCCATAATGGCTGGAGCTGCGCCCATCGGAAGCCAGGTACCAAGAGCTTTTTCCGTGTCTCCCACGTGGGTGCAGGAGCCCAAGCACTTGGGCCATCCTCTGCTGCTTTCCATGCCATTGTAGGGAGCTGGATTGGAAGAGGAGAAGCCAGGACTCGAATCGGAGCCCATATGAGATCTGCCACTGCAGGCAGGGGCCCTACCCACTATGCCACAGTGCCAGCCCCCTCTTGCCTTCTTGACATGAATATTTTAATGATGACAGCTGTCTTGCCATGTTGGAAAAACCCACATCACAAGAACTGAGATGGATTCTGGACAATTGCCAGTGAGGAGCTAAGACCACAACTCCAAGAGCTGGCAAGATACTAAATCCTGCCAACTACAGGGGGACCTTGGAATCGGATACTTCCCCTGGCTCACCTTCAGATGAGAGTGCAGGTTTTATGCCATTACACTGTTTGTAGCTTCCTTAGAAGTTGTGAAGCTGAAACCTCAACCAAGTTTCACCTGAATTCCTGACCTTTGGAATTCTGAGTTAACAAATGTGTTTTGTGTTAAGCTTCTGAGCTTTGGCTAATTTCTTACAAAGCAAGACATCACAAAAACATGAGCTGCTCCCTTCTAACACCCTCTTGGTATGCTCCTTCAGGGCATCTTCAAAGGCTCTCTTCCTTCCATTTAACTCTTCTTCTTAATGTAGTACTGTTTATATGTACTTTGAAATAAATACTGAAGACAAATGTTCCAGGCAATGATAAAGAAACACATGCAGATATTTGTTCTACTTAAATCTTGATGTCTGATTTGCCTGCTCAGTTCTCCCTTTAAGGCTTGCTCGAGGATCTCAATATTACATGGTATCCTGATTAATTTAATAGCTCTCAGTTATTCCTTCCTGAAAGAGATTTTCTCTGTCTCGATTTTTCAAATTCATCTTCTTGAATAACCCTCTCATATATATGTATATTTTCTCATTAATTTCTCCTACACTAATTTTAATTTTACAATTTTCTTTATTACTTCCATTTATTATAACAAAACTAAAACAGATTTGATTGTCTGATATAACAGTGATATGTCCTGGTAAAGAAAAATGAAAGCCACATTTTTGGAAATAAATTATAAATTACCTTTCTGTCTTTCTATTCCCTTCTTTTTTTGGCTAGTCAAAGAAAAACAGAACCAGCTCTCTATTGTCATAACCTTTTGATATTGATTTCTTATCATGTGACTCTAATCCATTTCATCTTAAGGAAATATATACAGTGGATCAGAATATTATTCTCAATGTTACACTCTAATAAATACATTACAAATACATTTTTCTAGGCACTAGTGATTCTTGGAGATTCGAAAATCTGAAGCAATGATAAAAGATAAGCATTGATAAAGGATCAGTTTTATTTTATCTTTAAATCAACCATCATTCAATACTTCTATGAAATATGATATGATAAATTACAAGATTATTTTTAAAAAAATAATGTAAAACCAATTTTTTATTATAAACACCAAAAATTTTACCCAATTGCTACAAAAGTTTCTAAACACTCAATTTTCATGTTTATCACAGGCTGGAAGCAAATGTTTCAGGGAATAACAAAAGCCCACAATACAAGTTTTGAGTGACTCGAGTTATAAAGAACACCTGTAATAACGGGAATTTGGTGTAGTGGTTAGGAAATTGCTTAGGAACCCATATCCCATATCATCGTGCCTGGGTTAAGTTATGGTCTGCTTGCAATTCCATTTTCTTGTGTGTGTGTGTGTGTGTGTGTTAACCACAGAGCTCAACCAATAGTATTAACCAGAACCAAAAAAAATACTAAAAGGGATAAAGTATTAAATTGTACATCAACAGTCAGGACAAGGGCTGATCAAGTCACTGTTTCTCATAGTGTCCATTTCATTTCAACAGGTTTCCTTTTTGGTGCTCGGTTAGTTGTCACCAATCAGGGAGAACATATGATATTTGTCCCTTTAGGGACTGGCTTAATTCACTCAGCATGATGTTTTCCAAATTCCTCCATTTTTGTTGCAATTGACTGGATTTCATTGTTTTTGACTGCTGTATAGTATTCTATAGAGTACATGTCCCGTAATTTCTTTATCCAGTCTACTGTTGATGGGCATTTGGGTTGATTCCAGGTCTTAGCTATTGTGAATTGAGCTGCAATAAACATTAAGGTGCAGACAGCTTTTTTGTTTGCCAATTTAATTTCCTTTGGGTAAATTCCAAGGAGTGGTATGGTTGGGTTGTATGGTAGGGTTATATTCAGGTTTCTGAGGAAGCTCCAAACTGACTTCCATAGTGGCTTAACCAGTTTGCATTCCCACCAACAGTGGGTTAGTGTCCCTTTTTCCCCACATCCTCACCAACATCTGTTTTTGCAATTCCATTTTCTAATAACACATGTCATTAAGGGCAGCAGGTGATTGCTCAAGTACAGGAGTCTTTGCCACTCATGTGGGAGACCATTATTGAGTTCTGGGCTCCTGGCTTATTCCTGAATGTTGTGGGCATTTGGAGAATGAACCAGTAGATCAAAGATCTCTTTCTCCCTGACTTGCTCTCTCTCTCTTTCTCCACTCACCCCCATCTTTCCAGCGAAATGAAAAAAGAAAAAAAAAGGTTCAAAGAAAAATTAAAGACCACCCCTTGTTTTGAGGACAGAGTCTTTGAGCACAGTGTTCAAAGAGTTATTATTTGAACTCTATCAGCCACCTAGGTTTATGTTACATAAGAGCAGATAGATGGTAAAACATGAGCACAGTATGTAAAATCAAAATGCTCGTCCCTCATTCCAATTTTAACTTGAATAATGCCGAGTATTTCCACCTTTTTTCACTTTACGCATGTGCTCCCCTCCAAAGGTGAAAATATAACTGTAATTTGAGCATGGCTAAAAGATCAAAAAGAACATCTTGCAGAAGGAGAAAATAGGATTACTAAATCTGCTGAGTAGAAGGGTGATGACGGAGAGTACAGGGGCAGGGGAGTAAAATAATCTCACCCAAGAACTGGAGTCAAAAACAAAGTTTATTGCCTAAAGATGTTTGCTTGGGATGGTAATAAAACCAATATTCCCTCAACCAGTAATGAACTTCTTTAACATACATTATTATACCCTACTGTACCATGTATGATCCAGGTAATAAATGCTTTTGTTTACAAGTGAATCTCCATGCCCTTTAACTGAGTTCAACAATTGTTAAAGAATATCTTTTATAGAATGTGGGTATTAACAATTCTCTTTACAGCCTAAAAAGATATCTTTCTAATTGCTGGAAGGTAGCATATTTTTTAAAGAAAAGAAGATGAAATTTTGAAAGCAATACAAATCAAATAGAAATGAGGAAATTTTGCATGACTAAATTTATTTTTAACACTATCTCATGTGTTTTTTAGATATAATCAGTTCCTGAAACATTTCTGAATGTTGTTTGTGTTGCATATAAACTCCCTTTTAACTAGGGGTGAGAAGAGTTATTGGCTTTCTTTATCAATGATAGAATTGGATGAAACTGCAAAGTTAAATTTAAGTCTATGAATGCAAAAATCCATAAAAAACACAGAAAACAAGTGTTTGTTATGGATAGAAACTATTATGGTTGACTTTTCCTCTGAAGCCTGGTTCTCAGTTTATAAAAGCTTCTTTATAAACTTACTGAAGACTCAATTTCTTCAAGTTATGTTCTGTGAGTCAATGAACAAACACTTATTGTGATAAAAGCTGAGAAATGTGGCCTTGCTTTAATGTGGGTTCATGTGCAGCCACGATACAACAGCATTGAGAAATTTAATCTAGTCTTTATAAGTGTGATCTGAAAAAGACAGAAGAATAAATGAATGGATTGTTGGAATTCAGCCAATATTCAACCTTGAACATCTTTTCATTTAGATTTATTTTACACGTATTTATTTAGCATCTATTATGAGTAGAACTCATTGATACAATATTCATTATATTGGATCTTTTTTCAGTCCCTTATTGAAATTTTTGAAAAGTCAAATGTAAGGGAAAGGAATATACTTATATTTAGAAGAACCCAAATAGAATGGGTTTTCCCATAGTGAAACTCAACATAATTTAAATACACAATAGGCACCTAATAAGAAATATTGACTGAACAGTTGAATTCATTCTGGCTGCTATAACAAAATACTGTAAACTGGGTAACATTAATTTCAAAAATCTATTTCTTACAGTTTTGGAGAATGGGAAGTCCATGATCAAGGCACTGGCAAATTTGATTTCTGGTGAGGGCCAATGTTCTGCTTCACAGAGGGTGACAGATCACTGTATCCTAATGTGGTGAAAGGGGCAATTCAGCTCTATGAGGGTTTCTTTCATAAAGGCCCTAATCTCATTTATGAAGGTTCTCTTCTCATGACCTAGTCACAGGCTCCACCTACTAATATCATCAACTTGGCAGTCAGGATTTCATACTACGATTTTGGGGGGCAAATATATGAAGACCATAGCATTCTGCTCTCAGGCCCCCAAAATTCATATTCTTGCCTATAAAGTACTTTCATTCCATCTTAATACTACCAACAGATTTAACTCATTTCAATATGAACTCAAAAGTCCAACATCTCATTTCAATATCATAAAAAATCACATATGGGTGAGATGCAGGCTCAAATTCATCTTAAGATAAATGTTCTGCAGGTGTGAGCCTGTGAAATCAAACAAGCTACATGTTCCCAAAATGCAGTTGTGGGACAGACACAAGACAGACATTCTGTCTGTCAGTGTAGGAAGAATGGGAACTAAGAAGGAATGTTGAGACCAAGAAAAGAAGAAGAAAACTGAACAAAGAAGATAATTTTATTATGGTAACTTACAAACAGAAATGCAGATTCGGGTGGAGGGGCATTCTGGCTACACAAGATATAACCAGGCTTTTCCACACAGAATTGTACAAGAGGCTTGGTTTATACCTTTACAAATCAATGGGTTTGGAAGTTGTATTACAACATTTCTTCATGAGTCTTCAGGAGTTAGGCTTTTAGGCATTTTGTTAGTTTTGACCAACAGAACAGTTTGTGATAAGACTTAAACTATAGGGGTTAGAGAATAGTTCCAGTTAGTCTGACAACTGGCTAATATTTCCTAAAAGAGACATAGAGTATCAACATGGTGTTACTATGGTTTGTTGTCACACATATTCCCGGTACACAAGGGAAAAAGAAGAAGGAAAGAAGAATGGAATGATAAGTTCCAAGTAAGTCCAAAACTTTAAGGCTCATGAATAATAAATGTTCAATAATTCATGGCTATTTAGTCCATAAATTTTTTCTCTGTGGAGAGATTTACTTTTTTCACAAGGAAAAAATTGTTAATTATTACAGCAATTACTAGTATGAGTTTTTCCTTAGTTTTCTCAGTACATGATTGTTACCCTAGTTGATTCATACTAAACATGTCCCTTAGGCTTGTGCAAAGGAGAGAGTAAATTAGAAATTTTAATATTCAACCTCTCTTCCATCCAGAAATAGAATTTTTAAGAAGACAATTATGTTCAATCTAAGCTACCTTTTTGAGAAAGAATTGCTTAAATTCTATTTTCACCTTTCTTTTTCAGGAATATTAGCAGACATATTTGTCTAGATTTTGCATAAGGAATGCTTTAAAGAAAAGATGATGAGTAAAACTAGCCTACTTCTTGTCCAAAAGTATTGGATGAGAAAAGGGAAGGAGAAAGAGAGGATAATGAATACGTCAAATAAATATCTAAACAAGAGAGAGCTGACTTAGAGATATGAGAGGAATGTAGAGAAATCATTTGCCATGCTATTGAAAGGAGACCAAATCATGAACATTCCTGTCCCATCAATCACATTCTGCAATGTGACCTGGTCACTTTCAGTTTCTATGTGATATGAACACTGATTTGAGTGACAGAAGCCATGTTAAGGAGGGAAGCTGGTGCATAGGCAAAACAGCCTCTCAACAGAGGCTGTTGGGAGACAACTGTGCCAGGGGACAGCTTAGTGAAAAGCAGCACCAGCTAACACTGAGTTCAGGTGAAGACAACAAGGAAACAACCTCAAATCACTGCTGAAGTCCAGAATGACCAAATGAAGATTTAAACTAAATGTAGGTTTTTGCACTCATGTCAGAAGGGCATGAAGAAGCTGCAGAGATACTAAGGCAACAACATACTAGAGACCCAAAGATTGGCATGAGGTTGGGGAACCCCTAGCTTCCACTTGCAGAAACATAAGAAATCTATTTGAAAATACATTTGGATTCCAGTAAAAATAATTCAGGTTTTAGGAGAGGATCATCCAGAGAATGAGCACTTTTGTGCAAGAGACACTGAAAACTCCCCAATGAAGAAGCAAAATGATTGAATTTTACTAAAAGGAATCCATATTAGCTACTTAGTAAATACTTCACAACCTATTGGAGAGTGATGCCTTATATAGAAGACCAAATCCAGTTTAAAGAAGAATGAACGGGGTAGCACTGTAGCATAGTAAATTAATCCTCTGCCTGTGGCGCTGGCATCCCATATGGGCTCCAGTTCTAGTCCTGGCTGCTCCTCTTCCAATCCAGTTTTCTGCTATGGCCTGGGGAAGCAGTGGAAGATGACAAAGGTATTTGGGCCCCTGCCCCCACGTGGGAGACCTGGAAGAAGATCCTGGCTCCTGGCTTCGAATTGACACAGCTCCAGTCATTGTAGTCATTTGGGGACTGAACCAGCAAATAGAAGACCCTCCCCTTGTCTCTGACTCTCTCTCTGACTCTGTCTCTGTCTCTCTGTAACTCTGCCTTTCAAATAAATAAATCCTAAAAAAATGGAACTATCATATGATTCAGTAACCCCACTTTTAACTATGTATCTTAAGAAAATGGTATCTCAAAGAGATAGGTGCATCTCCATGTTCATTACAGCATGGTTCACAATAGCTAAGATATGGAATCAACCAAATGTCTGTCATCAGATGATTAGATAAGGAAAAAATGGCTTGTTGGCTTTTTTTTTTTTTTAACCAAGGAGTTGAATCTCCCAGGAAGTATCACAAAACAGATGCCCAATTGAAGAAGCAGACTTCTGTCTTTCCTGGTAAAAGATGATGGGTCATTGCAGAAGCTCACACAGCATAGCACAACATATTAAGTGTGATAATGTGATTTTATATAAATGTCATGAGAACATAGAGGAAGAGACGACTTCCTACAGTCAGGAAAAGTTTTGCAGCATGAGTGATATTTGACCTAGATCTTGAAAAGGCAGTAATAACTGACCAGAATCTTAAGTGGAAATAAGATCCCAAACAGCATATCCAAAAGGACAGAAATAAATAAACAGCAAGCATGCTTGGGGATGTTTTGAAATTTCTTTGTGACTGAAACATATGGAGCATTCCTGTAGTAGTAGAGAAAGATTAGCTATATGGATGGAAGCAATGAGCCAGAAATACAAGCTTGTGTACAATTAAATATTGAATAGTGAGACATTCAACATTTCTGTATTACAGGGGTTATGAGTACTGCGGGAGTTTAGAAAAGAGGAAAGCTAATGAGGACAGAATGAACGCTCAGTGAAGGTTTTGCAGAGCAGACATGTCATTCTTGCAGATGGCCTCTGCACTGTGATTCTTATCTTAGCAGTGTTCTTCTCACACTTTCCAAAATCAATGGGCATCAGTCAGTGTAAGTACCAGGACTGGATGGACAAGCACACCAATGTTCTGAATGAGATGTGTGATTGTTAGACAGAATGATAAGCTGTAGGTTCAGGGGAAAGCCTAACTTTTCTGGCAGCTTCAACAACTATGTTTTCTCGAGGCTGCTCTTCATGTATCATTTCCATTTCCATTTATGGTTAATAAATACTTCTGGTAAAACAATTTTATGTGCAAATTGCAATGGAGTTCTAAGATGTCCTTTATTAGTACTCATAGCTGTTAGGATGCTTCATGTGGTGAAAATAGAAACAGTGTCTCCTGACTAAATCTGACCATAGAACCTATTCTCTCCTGGAACAACACAATTGTTGCATAGGTCTCATTTTAAGAAACACAGGCATGGTCTGGCTTTGAGAACAGGGAATCTAGCATATCATCTGGAAATAAAACAATTCAAAATGTAACAAGCTGAGGAGTTTTGCACAAGGAAATATAAAGGAAACGCATACTTAAGAACAGAAACAAGAAAGTGTAATTTCTTTCTTTCTTCCTTTCTTTTTCTAACTGGAGATGGTTGACAATAACCTCTCCTCTCTAATTAAAAATCATTAGTTCCCTGTCTTCCATCATCTGTGTCCTGATCTCTAAAATTTGGCAGGCAACCCTAGCTATTCTCAGTCTTGCCCTTTGGTCTCTGGTTCAACTTCTGAGCCCTTAAGCCTCTCCTTCCCATACTCTAACTTCTCTGTTGCACTCATGACTTTTTTAAGTGCTTTCTACTGGCAAGATTAATGCATTAAAATTATAGGTATATCTTATGAGACTGTTGGTAAAAATTCTTCCACTGTCCCCAGTGTCCTTCATACACGTGGATGGGCCCATCATTTAAAGCAAATCATGGGGCTGGCGCCGTGGCTCAATAGGCTAATCCTCCGCCTGCGGTGCCGGCACACTGGGTTCTAGTCCCGGTTGGGGCACCGGATTCTGACCTGGTTGCTCCTCTTCCTGTCCAGTTCTCTGCTGTGGCCCAGGAATGCAGTGGAGGATGGCCCAGGTCCTTGGGCCCTGCACCCGCATGGGAGACCAGGGGAAGTACCTGACTCCTGGCTTCGGATCAGCGCGGTGAGCCGGCCGCATTGCGCAGCCCCCGTGGCCATTGGGGGGTGAACCAATGGAAAAGGAAGACCTTTCTCTCTGTCTCTCTCTTTCACTGTCCACTCTGCCTGTCAAAAAAAATTAATTAATTAAAAAAAAAAAATAAAGCAAGCCATGGCTAGTAAGTTAGAAAATGGACCCTAGGAGAGAGTTAAGCAAAATCTCTGCTTGTAATGGCCTTGGAAAGCAGTAGGGAGCCTGCCTAAGCATTAAGGCAAAGGAATGAGGATTAGCGTATAGTTTCCAGAGCTTGGGAGCAACCTAGGGACTGCAGTGAAAAGTGAGAGAAGCAGCAGTTCCTTGAAATTCAATATTAGTGTATTGGTCTCACATTCCTTACATCCCACAGCTAAAGATCACAACATTGGTCTAACTATAAATAAACTTTAGTATAGTAGAGGCCATGGATATCATTTTATTATTAATAGTGTTATTCGAAAGCCAGAGATACAAAGAGGGGTGGGGAGAGAGAGAGAGAGAGAGAGAGAGAGAGAGATCCATTTTCCATCTGCTAGTTTACCCTTCAAGTGCCTGCAATGGAAGGGGCTTGACCAAGCTGAAAACAGGATCTGGTAACTCAACCCAGGTGTTCCATGTAGGTGACCAGGACCCAACTACTTGAGTCATCATTTCTGACTCCAAGGTATACATTAGCAAGAAACAAACTGGAAGTGGAGACAGTGCTCAGGTATGTAATGTGGGTACCTCAAGTGACATTTTATCCACTCTGCCAAATGCCCACCCCAGCATTTGTCTTTCTTGATCAAATCATTGCATTTCAGCCACTAGCACATAGAACTCACTATTTACTAAATGGATGGATGAATAACTAACCAATTAGAATTCAGGCATTTGGAGGGTGTTACAAAAGCAGACTATGCAGTATCTCATTTTTGTACAGAAAACTACAAGTTGTTCATTCTGATATTGCTGAGTTGACTTTCACTAAAGCATTTTTTAAAATATTTACATATTTGTTTGAAAGTCAGAATTACAGAGAGATAGAGAGAGATATCCCATCCAGATGGAATCTCCAGATTCAATCCCCAGACCTTGTTTGTAGAACTTGTTTGGATTCAGATTTAAACAAATAAATAAATAAATTGCACATTTATGTGACAATCCCTTTAATATCTTACTTAATACAATTAAATTCTATTTAATACTTTATTATTTCCTGGAATATGAAAAATCTCACATGAGAAGGTCAAGTTGGACAGACTGATGTTCCTATAATAGCCACTGGACATTTTTTGTAACTATTTTAAAACATCAGTATGTAATAAACTTGGAAAACTGATAGGACTATAGACTATTGCATATAAAGACATATTATTATTAGTTGCCAAAATACTCTCAAGGAAGCTAAGAATTCTAGGAAAAAAAGCAGCTCTAACCTAATCTCTCAGCAATGTTATAGTGATATTTGTTAGAAATCTTTAGGAAATTACACTTGTTTGTCATTTGGAGCTTACTGATAATCAATTGATGGAAAGTGCATAAAACAGTTCAGAACTATATATGGTTCTGTTAAAAGATTTTGTGTATTTGAAAGGCAGAGTGACAGAGAGAGACAGAGAGATGGAGAGAAAGAGACCTTATATCTACTGGTTCACTCTCCATGGCCACAATGACCTCAAGCTGGACAAAACCCAGGAGCTAAGAACTCCATCCTGATCGTCGACATGGATGGCAGGGTCCCAAATGTTGGGTCATTCTTTGCTTCTTTTTCCTGGCATATTAATAGGGAGTTGGATCAGAAGTGGAATAGCCTGGACTAGAATCAGCACTCTGATGTGGAAGTCAGCATTGCAAGACAGTGTCTTAAACCACTGTGCCATAACACCAGCCATAGCTGTATGTTTGCTGCAGCTACTTTAATCTATTGCATGTCTCCAGTTATTATTAATGTTAAAATATAACTTGTAGTTTCTTTCTTTTTTTTTTTTTGACAGGCAGAGTTAGACAGTGAGAGAGAGAGAGAGAAAGGTCTTCCTTCCATTGGTTCACCCCTCAAATGGCCACTATGGCCGACACGCTGCACCGATGCAAAGTTAGGAGCCAGGTGCTTCCTCCTGGTCTTCCATGCGAATGCAGGGTCCAAGCACTTGGGCCATCCTCCACTGCCTTCCTGGGTCACAGCAGAGAGCTGGACTGAAAGAGGAGTAACCGGGACCGAATCCAGCACCCCAACCGGGACTAGAACCCGGGGTGCCGGCGCCACAAGTGGAGGATTAGCCAAGTGAGCTACGGTGCCGGCCCAACTTGTAGTTTCAAAAGCTAAACTATTAGAACAATGGATAAAGTGGTAAGTTGGCTTTGGTTAGAGTCTTCCTTTTTGTAATGCATGGAAGGAGCTAGTAAAGACAAGATAAATGCTTACTGCAGATAAAAGTCCAACGTTAGTCTCCAATTTCCAACTTGTCTATATTCAAAGCTATTTTCAAAAGCATAAAAATGAATTTCATTAAAGTCACTTTTTCTATCTCTTTTTCACTTTATTTTCTGTGAACATTTTACTGATTGAAGAAAAAAACACAATGCCTGACAGTAAGAAAGTGATTGAAAAAAAATGAGCTCAGAATTAGAATATTCAGCCTCTGGATAGTCAAGAGTTACCTGTCCTGATACTGAAATAGAAAGGTTGTTATTCATTTAATTCTTTCTATATATTATGTATATATGTGTGAATACTACATATGTATGAATAATATACACATACATAAATATAAGCACAAATTCATACACACCTCTCCGTATGTTACATATATACTCTGCATTTAAGTAGAACAAATGTGAAAGAAAAAGACAAGACATGCAGAAGGAGTGAAATTTCAAGCATTTTTCCTTAAAGAATGATTTATCACAATTATTTATTTCCTAAATGAATTTTGCTGCATATATCACATGAATTTTAAGGGTGTGATTGTTATAACAAAATTTTATTAATGAAGTATAAAATAATTTTGTTAATACTAAATACTAAATATTATTACAATGTGACATCATTGATAATAAAATACTTTAAAGGAAATGACAATAAATGTTATTTTTTATTTCATTGGTTACAGTTATCAATAAGCAAAACATGTGAAAAGTAAAGCTCAGTCCCTTGTTACTAATTTCCAGAAGGTGAAACACAAGGGAACACAAATTCAAAGCCCAATTTAAAACAGGCTTCATAAATATAAGAATAAAATAGAAAATGCTTTCATATTTAAGGTTATGAAAATATAAGACGGCTTAGGACTTTAATGTAAAGAAAAAGACAGCCATTGCCAATGAGATCCGTAACTTTTAGAAGAGACGTCTAAACCTGTGTCTAGCACAGAAACGATACTCAAGATTTGTTTAGCGAATTATATAAATAACAAGGAAATGAAAGGCTGATGAGGGAAGTGGGGGAAAAGAACATGATCATATTTTTTTGGTAAACACGTTTCATATTTTTCCTATATACAGATTTAGGAACAGAGTGATATGTCCCACCCTGCCTTCCTTCTAGCCCACTTTCTCATTCCGTCTCCTCCTCCCTCTCTTATTCCCACTCTTAATTTTCACAGTAATCTAAGAAGAAAAGAACACTATCTTCAACCATAGAGACAAGGCCTGTAACAATCATCAAAAGCTCAAAATGTGAATTTCACTCCTATACATTACATTTTTAGTATTCTATTAGTTACCACAGTTAAGGAAAAACATGGTATTTACCTTTTGGGGACTGGCCTATTTCACTAATTTTAATGGTTTCCAGTTGTATCCCTTTTGTTGAAAGAGACAGATTTTCCTTCTTTTTTTATGGCTGAGTATTATTCCATAGTGTGTATATACCACTATTTCTTTACCTAGTCATCAGTTGATGGACATTTGGGTTGATTCCATATCTTAGCTATTGCAAATTGAGCTGCAATAAGCATAGGGGTACAAATCACTCTTTCACATGATGATTTCATTCCCTTTGGGTAAATTACTAGGAGTGAGGTTACTGGGCCATGTGGTATATCTGTTCTCAACTTTCTGAGATATCTCCATACTGTCTTTCACTATATACTAGTTTACATTCTCACCAACACTGGATTAGGGTACATTTCCCCCACATCCTCACTAGCATTTATTGTTTGTTGATTTCTGTAGGAGAGTCATTATAACTGGGGGGAGGTGAAATCTCTTTGTGATTGTGATTTGCATTTCCCTGATGGCTAGTAATCCTGAACATTTTTTTTTCATGTGTCTGCTAGCCATTTGAATTGCTGTCCTTGAAAATTGCCCATTCAAATCCTTTGCCCAATTCTACACTGGATTATTTGTTTTATTGTTGTTGAGTTTCTTGAACTCTTTATAAATCCTGGATATTAATCCTTTATCAGTTGAATAGTTTGCAAATATTTTCTCCCATTCTGTTTATTGCCTTTAACTTGCTGAGTGTTTCTTCTGCAGTGCAGAAGCTTCTCAGTTTGATGTAATCCCATTTGTCTATTTTGCCTTTGATTGACAGTGCTTTGTATCTTGTCCAAGAGGTCTTTGCCTATGCCAGTGTCTCACAGTTTCCCTGATGTTCTCCTGTAGTAATTTGGTGGTATAAGGTCATAGATTTAGAGTTAGATCTTTGACCCATTTTTTAAAAGATTTATTTATTGGGGCCAGCGATGTGGTGCAGCAGGTTAAAGTCCTGGCCTGAAGTGCTGGCATCCCATATGGGCACCAGTTCTAGTCCTGGCTACTCCACTTCTAATCCAGCTCTCTGCTATGGCCTGGGATAGCAGTAGAAGATGGCTCAGGTCCTTGGGCCCCTGACCCCATGTAGAAGACCTGGAGGAAGTTCCTGGCTCCAAGCTCCTGGCTTTGGATCAGTGCAGATCCGACTGTTGCAGCCATCTGGGGAATGAACCAGTGGATGGAAGACCACTCTCTCTCCCTCTCTCTTCCTCTGTGTGTGTGTGTGTGTAACTGTGACTTTCAAGTAAACTAAATAAATTTTTTAAAAAATTTAAAAATAAATTGGTTGTAGATGTATGGATTGATTTCTGGAGTTTCTATTCTATTGTGTTGGCCTATGTGTCTATTTTTGTACCAGTACCAGGCTCTTTTTATTATAACTGCTGTGTCCTATGTCTTGAAATCTGATATTGTGGTGCTTCCAGCTTTGTTTTTGTTATTTAAGATTGCTTTTGTTATTCAGGGTCTCTTATGTTTCCATATGAATTTTAGCATCATTTTTTTCTAGGTCTGAGTTAATGTCATTGAGATTTTGATTGGGATCTCCTTGAATCTGTAAGTCACTTTTGGTAGCATGGACATTTCGAAGATATTCTTTCAACGCATGAACATGTTAGAGTTTTCCATATTTTTGTGTCTTTTTCTATTGTTTTCTTTAATGTTTTATAGTTTTCATCATAGAGGTCTTTGACCTCCTTGGTTGAATCTATTCCAAGGTATTTAATATTTTTTAACTATTGTGATTGGGATTGATCTTAGAAGTTCTTTCCTAGTCACAGTGATTTCTTAACTGGATTTGTTGTTTTTAGTTTCTTGAGATAAGATGGGAACAAAGCAATGGAGCCAAAATCTTTTCATTCAAAATGTAGGAACCAAGTTGAACCAACTTGAGGTAATGCTAGTGTTTTACCTTCCTTCCAAGAGAAGATAATTTCTAAAGACATTTTAACAGAGTTGTTAACCAGGAGATATTTTGCTGCAGAGTTTTAGGTCTGTGACTTCCACACCTGTCTTTCTGAGTGGTGTAAAGTGTTAAGGACTAAGGATGAGATTAAAACAAGAGTCCCTTGTGAGAATCCAATGAGGTGTATGTGACAGCAGTCTAGAGCAGAATGGCTCCCACAGCTGTGGAACTCTTATTACCATTATTATAAATATAATGATTACTAATAACATGTGGAACTATGCCTCAAAAATTCACATTGATTAAATTAGACTCAAATATTTCTCTTTAATCATAATAGCAGTAATTGTCCCATTTGTCATACTAAATAATTACTAAATTACTAATTATTAAAGGGCTTTTAGACCTGATTTTCAAACCTATCATTCAACTGCCAAAATAATGACAAACCTATTTCCCCCCCCCATCTAATAAATGCTAGAAACTTTTGCACTCCTCTAATAACATCTTACATATAACCCAGTATCCTACAGAGTTTGCATGTTTTAAGACACAAACACAGTTCTGTGAAAACATTTCAATTTTATTATGGTCTTTATGTTTTAATTATATCTCTTGGGAAACATCCAGGTATATGAATTAAAAGTAAAATTGTAAGGCGGCAGGAACACTCATTATCTGATATCTATAGATTTAATAGATTTCATTATACTTCGAGGCTGACTACTTTATCATAAGCTTTGCAAAGAAACATTTTACCTTCAGCTCTAATTTTCAAAATGCAACCTCACAGGTTTGCTTGATTCTTAGGCTAGATCCAAGTTGATTAGCATTTAGTAATATAGGTCCTCAACAGGCCAGCTGTGAGCAGCATAAAAAATGTCATCAGCCTTGTTCCATGCTGCCTTATTTGTTAGCAATAGCCTGAGGACAGATCAAACTAATAGGACATTTTGCATTATTGTATTACCTAGAAACTGTTTTCATCCTCTTCCATTTTAATGCCCAATATAATTTTCAAATGTAAATTCTTTCTTTGATTTCTGCTAATTAGTTTAGATCAACAGGCTAAGTAGGAACTTATATCTGAAGTGTTGTACACCAGTGTTACTAGGATAAATGTAAATATGAAATACTCTGTATCAATCTTTTGTAATGTGAAGAATGCATTTTTTAAATAATTATGGAAAGGTTACACATAATTTAAATCTTGAAGGTGCTTGTTGCTTTCAGTATGCCATCTAACAAATTTTGCAATAAGATTTGTTTTAACTATTATCGTCTCAATTACAACCTTCTATGGCTTATATCCTCTGTTTTTCCCAGCACAATATGAATTGATATCTCTCATAATGAAAATGAGTTTAAGACAGAGAGTGTAGAGAATGTTGCATAAGTGTTTCTGGGGGGCACACCCCCCTGAAATTAGAGGCAAGGTCCCAGTTTCTGCTGAAGCCAAAACAGGCCAGGGATGGGCACACCTGCCCCCAAAAGAATGTGGCAGAAGGAGCAGCAGGGGGCTAATGGACATGAATTGGTTCCTGGAGTGTTTTTGGGAATTTGTAAATTTGCAAGAGCTTCTAAATGGACCTGTCTCTGAAGATGTATAACACAGTTCTAATCCCTATCTTGGGCCACCAGACTGAATGCCTTTTCCCAAATCCTTAAGTTGATGCATAACCTTGCTTTTGTGCCTGTTGGCTTGTAGACTTGCAGGTACCCTCTAAATAAAAGTGGGAATGCATAGCTATCCAGAAGTGCACTCTTAGAATGGATACTCCCGTGTCCATTTTTCTTTTTTATTGAAAACCATATTTTCATTTTATTTGAAAGTCACTGAGTTAGAGACACAGAGACAGACAGACAGACAGACAGACAGACAGAAAGAGTTCTTACACTTGCTGGTTCACTTCCTAAATGCCTGCAACAGAAAGGGTTTGCCAAGTTGAAATTAGGAGCCCACATCTCAAGCCTGGCCTCCCTTTTGGGTGGCTGGGACCCAAACACTTAAGCTGTCACTGCTGTCTTTTCAGGGTATACATTATGAGAAATCGACATCAGAAACAGAGTTGGGACATAAGCCAGGCACTTCAACATGTAACACATCACAAATGGGAGCTCAACCATGGTGCCAACAATCACCCAGTCCACAATATTTTCACATACCAGTTTATAAGGAGAAAGCAGTCATAAAGTTACAGTTTCTCACACTTGGTTAGGATTAAAATAACAATAATCTACCAAAGATTATCCACCAGCCCTTAAACTCCACGTGTTCTATATCCATAGTGTCAAAATTATTTGGAGTGAAGAGGATATTATTTATGCAGACTGTTTATAGGGAGCACTAATATAGATTCCATGCTGCCATACTTTTATGTTATACAGAATTCCAATCTCTCCAAATTTTCTGTCTGCTTATGCCTAGGTTCCTGAGTTTCAATGCAGAAATTTCACATTGCTGAGAAATGTGAAGTCAAATCAATCATGTTCAACAAAATCACCTAGGATATCAGTGCATGTTTCAAACTCTACGCTTCCCTGTATCAACATCTCTCCTGTGCTAAGTTCCCTCTGTCCTCTCAGCACTCTATACTCAAGTGCTTGAAATTCCAAACTCTTGCTCACACTTTCCTTTATGGTCTGAAATAATTTGTGTTTGTAGCTATTAGTAGTAAAGTGCCGGGGCAAGGATAACAGACCTAGGATATTGTGTAAGATGTCTCTCCACTGTATTATTTGAGAATCCCCTGGGAATATCTGTCACGTATAAGGAAATATGGTAAACTTTTGTTTACCAATCTTTCTTCTCTATTGAAAGACACTGAGTCTTTCAGCCCTATTTCCCCAACCACTTTCCATACTTAACAATGATTGTACTGCTAAAAATACTGTCTAGGTAAAATGGATCCATTTAAGTATTTCGAAGATGCCTTACAGAGACATTTAGACTCAATGACAAGCAAGAGTATTTCACACATCAGATGCTGAAAATCTCAGGTGCTAATGAATGGGCCTTAGCATTTTGTTGAGGTAATGCTGAATGCCCAAGGTTACTGAAATGGAAACTAAATCTCATGAAATTTGGATAAGGTCATTAGATATACTTATGAATCAATTATGCTCTGCCCTTGATTAAAATCACATATTTGAGAATTGATTTTCAACAAACTAAGAACTTTGACTGTAAAGTTCCATATTTCTCAACAAATAGAAACATGAAGTAGAAAAATACATAGAGTATATAAAGTAGTACAAATGTTTCCCCATAAAGGTAAAAACACAGAAAATTTCTCAGAAAACTAACTACTATAAAGTATGATTTAGGATATGTTCCATATAAGATAATATTCTTTAGCTACCTGTGAAAATGAAGCTTATAACTTCATAGCTGAATTTTCATGGAATAAAGGAGTCTGCAATGCATAGCAGTTGTCCATTTAACAAGGTTTTACCTTCTGCAGTTTCAGTTGCCCATGGATAACTCTGATTCAAAAATATTAAACAGAAAATCCCAGAAAAAAAAACAATCCATGAGTTTTAGATGGTATGATTTTTTTTTGACAGAGAGAGATAGAGGAATCTTCTATCCACTGATTCACAAATGAAATTCTTGCAACGGCATTGGTTGCAACAGGTAGAAGTCAGGATCCAGGAATTTCATCCATGTCTCTGATATGGGTGACAGGAACAGAATACCTGACCCATCATATGCCCATCATGTGTTGCCTCCCAGCTCAGTTAGCAGGAAGCTGAATCAGAAGTGTAGGATAGCCTATGTGATGTTTTTTTTTGTTCTCAAGATCATGCCATTCATATTCAAATAATCATTCCTGTTTTCTTTTGATAATTGTCTTTGATATGTCCTTTTATATTTTTTCAACTTCTATTTACCTTTGCTGTATTTGAGATAAATTTCTTGTGGACAGCAGGTAGCTGCATGATATTTTTAATCCATCCTAATCATCTGTCTTTTTATTTGTACATTTAGATAATTTATAATTACTGGATTGTTAATGCAGTAGAGCTTATGTGTTCAATTTGCTTTCAGATTTTTTAAATCAGATGTTCTCCTCAGATCTGGGAAAAAATGAACCTAAAATTCATATACAATCACAAGAGACCCCTAACTAGCTAAAGCAGTTCTGACCAATAAAAATTAATCTGGAAGCATCACAATGCCAGATTTCAATACTTATTACAGGGCATTTATAATCACAACATTTTTGTTTTGGCACCAAAAATAGAAATGTGGAACAATGGAACAGATTAGGGATCCCAGAAATTAATCCACGCATCTACAACAAACTAATATTTGGCAAACAACCTAAAGTCACTTTCTTAAGAAAAGACAGTTTCTTCAACAAAAGGTGTTCAGAAAATTGAATCTCTGCATGCAAATGTATGAAATAAGACCCCTACCATTTACCCTATACAAAAATGAACTCATAATGCATGAGGGATCTAAACCTGATTCCTAAAACCATCAAATTACTAGTGGAAAACAAGAGAAACATTACAAGACATTGGCATAGTCCAAGTCTTCTTGGATAAGACCCAAGAAGCACAGGCAATAGACAAAACTAGACAGATTGGATTACATCAAGCTAAGAAACTTCTTCACAGCAAAGGAAACACTAAATAAAGAGGTAATTGACAGAAAGGGAGAAAATATTTGCAAACTACACATCTGATCCAAAATTAATAACCAGGACATTAAAGGAATATGAGCATTCAATAACAAATCAAACGATCTAGTTAAGAAATGGTTAAAGGATATGAGCAGTCATTTTTCAAAGGATAAAATACAAATAATCAAGAAACACATGAAAGCATATCTTTTTTTTTAAAAGATACACTGATTTATCTATTTTTTTATTTATTTGAATGCCAGAGAGTTACAGAGAAAGAGAAGGACAGACAGACAGACAGATACTGATCTTCCCACTTCTGGTTCATTTTCCAAATGGCTACAATGGCTGAGGCTGTGCCAGGCCAAAAACAGGAGCAGAGATCTCCATCCAGGTCTCCCAAGTGGATGGCAGGGTCCCAAGTACTTGGGCCATCTTCCATTGTTTTCTCTGCTGCATTAGCAGGGAGCTGGCTCAGAAGTGGAAGCCAGGATCTGAACAAGCATTCATATGAGATGCTAGCTTGGTGGGCGGTGGCTGTATCACACTGTGTCACAAGACAGATCCCTGAGCATATGTTTTAATTTAATGTTTTAATTTAATTTAATTTAATGGTTGATGCAGGTATTACATTATCTACATATATATCTTAATTATCACATCTGTTTTGTGTTATTTTGCAATTTACTTTTATTTAAAATCCTTTAATGTCCACTACTTATAATATCAAATACTTCTTAAATATTTATTCTGTAGGTATTTAAGTCAAATAAAATATAATAATTATTACTTAAATCATAAAATATAATTTAGGAACCATAGAAGGCTATGGAAAGGTTATTATATTTTTGCTTATGATTTTTTCTAGTTTCCTAATGCATCCAGAATTATTACTTTTATTATTGCCAACATCTTAACAGAAATTTATTCAGCCATTTCTTTGGATTGTATCTGGTGGCAAAAATTTCTTTCCATTTTCCTTTATCTGAGAATAGCCTACTTCTCTTTCATTCCTAAAGAATGTCTTCATGGGATATCTGAAGACATCTGAACTGGCAGTTCTCTCAATTCTTGAAAAACATTCTGTACTTCTTCTATTCTCCATTGCTTTTGGTAAGAAATCCTCTGTCTTTTATAATATATCCTCTCACAGGTAAGATATTTTTCTCTGACTGCTTTGAAGATTTTTACTTAGCTTTTGGTTTTTAGAGTTTTAATTATGATGTATCTTCACAAAGATTCCATTTGGTTTATCCTATTTGAGGTTTCATTAGTTTTCTGAATTTGTTGGTTGGTCTCTTGTCAAATACAAGAAAATTTAATTGATCGCTACCTTAAGTGGTTTCCCTTTTCTCCTCTTCTCCAAATACCTTGACAGAATGAATGTTATTTATAATCGCACATTTCTTAGTCTCTGATTATGAGTTATATTTATTTTCTGTTTAGATTGGATACTTTTTTATTGTTAAATCTTCCAGTTCATAGACACTTTTGTTCTCTGAGTTTTTCATTTTGTCTATTGCAATTTTTGTTTCTAAAATTTCTCCATCATTCTTTTTTATTTTATTTTATTTTGTAAAGATTTATATTTGAGAGTCAGTTACATAGAAAGAGGAGAGAGAGAGAGAGAGAGAGAGAGAGAGAGAAAGAGAGAGAGAGAGAGAGAGGGAGGGAGGGAGGGAGACAGGGAGAGACGTCTTCCATTTGATGGTTCACTCCCCAATTGGCTGCAATGGCTAAAGCGGCACTGATCTGAAGCCAGGAGCCAGGAGCTTCTTCCAGGTCTCCCACGTGGGCGCAGGGGCCCAATGATTTGGGCCATCTTGTACTGCTTTCCCAGGCCATAGTAGAAAGGTGGATCAGAAGTAGAGCAGCCAGATCTTGAACCAGCGCCCATATGGGATGCCAGCACTTCAGGCCAGGGTGTTAACCAGCTGTGCCACAGTGCAGGGCCCCTCCATCATTCTTTTTTATAACATCTCTTTCTTTGCTGAGATGTTCTTTCTCTGTGCTATGATCTGCTAACTTTGGTTTCAAGCTCATTATAAGTGCTTGCTGATTCAAGGTTATAGTGTTAGGTAACTCCAACAGTTCTGTTCGCTGAGTGTTGACATCCATTGTTTATACTTCTCATTCTAGCTGAGATATTCCTGTTTCAAGTGAAACCTAGAAATTTTTCTCTAGTGGTATTTATACCTTTGTTTTAGTTGATTTTCTGTGGAATTACTCCAGCACAGAAAGGAGAATGTAGATTTGTAAATCCAGGTGGAGGTATAATCCAGTCTCCTTTAGCACTGAGAGTAGGGTCCATCTTCTTGTACCATATACAGTCTCCATCAGCTGCCATATGACTGGCTTCTTTCCTGCTGAGTGACAGTGAAAGTATTGATTCTCCAGATCTCACATCACCCTAGCCAAGCATAGGTGAGGGCCCCTGTGTGCACAGCTTTGTGGGAGGGGAAGTGAAGTAACCTTCCCATGTGATCCCCACTGACCTGAATGGGGAAGAGTGTGGAAATTCACCTTCACTGATCTGTGGAGGAGATTCCTGACTCTCTTCTTTATTTGTAACCACATCTAAGATGACATTGGGCTATACCATTACATTCTTGGCAATGTGGAAATCCAGATTTCCCACTCGTCACTTGCTGTCATGGTTGAGGTTTCTCTGTAGTTTTATTTATTTAATTATTTATTGAAATTGGCTGTAATAAAGCAGTTCTTGTCTGGTACTTTTCTGTCTTACTAGGCTGTGGTTTCCTGATCTTTTGGCAAAGGAATGAAGACTCAAGGTATTTTGCCTGTTCTCACTGACTTTGAAACTGGCTAGACTCACCCACGCATTGTCAAATAAAGATGAAAGTGTATTCCTGCTATGGATCCAATTTGAGTGTTAATTACTCTTGTATGGGATTATAGAAAATAAAAAACAATATTCAAAGAAAGGGCATGATTTATTATACCACGCAGGTTTTATTAATTGGAATTTTGCGTGTAGAATGCTTATTTTCAGGGTATCATAAATTACACATGACACATTTTCAAATTTGTTAACTTTTGGCAAAAGCTTTTATATGAATTTATGAAAATTATCAAATTATAATGTTCTATAACTAAAATATCCATAACATGGCAGAACTAAGTAAGCTTCTAACTAGGAAAAAAATGACAGAAACAACAATAAAATTGTAATAGTAACTTTTTCTGTGCGACTGGATTATGGAGATTTATTTCCATTCTATTTTTATACATGTAGTGAATTTGTACAATAATTACATGCTTTATAGTGGAGAAAGAAGTAAAATACATTGTATATTTTTAAAAAAAGAATAAGTTTTAGATGACAATTCTGGGAAACAACTATTAAATATACAAAATTGGTAATAAAAAGTGAAGTATTATTTAGAAGCCACATCTATTTTATTTGTTAATCTATTCTACTCTTATATTCTTTCTCCTTAGGGTGACTATGGATAGCAATATTGCATGGAATAAATGAAATAATTCAAATTGCTATAAGAAAGGATTATTAAATAATTATTTATTCACATTTCTTGAAGGTGGCAGAGAACCAAGCACTAGAGCTATCATTTGCTACCTTCCCAGAATGCACACTAGCAAAAAGCTGGAATTGAAAGTGGAGTCAGGACTTGAATGAGGCACTTCCCTGATATGGGATGTAGGCATAACAAGCGGTGACTTAACAGCTGCACCAAACATCTGCCACAGGAGAGGCTTTTGAATTATCTTGTACAAAGAAATGATTAAAGCTTTAGATGTGGAGTGGCACTGTGATGAAGGGGTAAATTTGCCATCTGCAGTGCCAGCATCCCATATGGCTGCTGGTTAGAGTCCCAGCTGCTCCACTTCCAATCCAGCTCTCTACTATGGCATAGGAAAGCAGTAGAATATGGCCCAAGTGCTTGGGCCCTTGCAACCATGTGGGAGACCTGGAAGAAGCTCCAGGCTCCTGGCTTCGAATCAGCCCACCTCCAGCCCTTGCGGCACAGGGAGAGTGAACTAGTGGATGGAAGATCTCTCTCTCTGTGTTTGTCTCTCTTTCTCTTTCTCTGCCTCTGCCTCTGTAACTCCACCTTCCAAATAAATAAATCAATATTTAAAAATTTTAGGTTAGGAACCTCCTAAATATCTGATTTGATTATAACACAATATATATGCTTATGAAAATATTAAATTCTTATAAAATTTAAACTGCCATGTGTCAATTAGAACAAAATTAAAGCTTCCAATTAAAGCTCCGACAATTTGAGTACCAAAATGTATAAAGTAGTGTTGATTTGTAACTCAAAGTATAATATAAACATCCAGGAATCTTTACTAATAGATTGAATAAATAAATGGGCAAAAAGAGATATATTGAATAAATTAGTGGGCAAAAGAAATAAATGGGTAGAATGATTCCAAACAATTTGTATACACAATCAGCCTTCAAGGAGGTTGGATAAAATCCTCCACTACTTAGGTATGGGCCGCACATACCCCCTTTAAGCATAATAGGGAAAGGGGGTGTGAATTTACAGTGGAAAACCAGTGCAACTTCCTCAATCAGGTGTTCAAGGTAAATGTCAACTGGGATACTTTATGTAGATGGTATGTTCCCCTGATAGGGTTTGAAGAAAATGGCACTTTCCTCCTGTGGTCCTTCTACCCATAACTCATAGCTCCAATTAAATCATGAGAAAAATGTCAAACAAATCCCCAAACAGGATCATTCTACAAAATACCTGGCCAGGACTCCTTAAAACTACCAACACTGGGGTAGGCACTTAGCCCTGGTGGTCAAGGTACTGTTTCGGAAGCATGCATCCCATATTGGAATTATAGGCTTGAGGCTCAGCGCTGACTCCTGACTTCAGCTTCTTTCTAATGCTGATACTGGTTTGAATTCTAGCTACTTCACTTCAATGTTTGGTTTTAATATCCTGCTACTGTGTACCCTGGGAGACAGCAGTGATAAATCAAGTTATTGTGTTCCTGCCACCCACATGTGAAAGCTGGACTGAGTTCCTGGCTCCCAGATTTAGCCCAGGTCTGTCTCAGTCATTGTGGACATTTGGGGAATGAGCCAGAGGATGGGAGTTCTTACTATTTCTCTATCTCTGTACATCTGTTCCTCAATAACAACAAAGAAAACCTCATGAACCCCATCAAGGTCATCAAAATAAATTCACAATCCTAGAGTAAGGTCAAAAAGTGAGTAAAAAACAGAGTCAGGCTTTGACTCTAATTTTAGTCTAAAGTTCATCATCTGAATACTAAAGTGTCTTTTTTATTTATACTCTGAAATAGTGATCCCTAGGTGACCATAAACTGAACAAAAATGTAGACATTTTTCATAAAATTAACAAAACACAAATTTTTCAAACTTTGGTTGTTTAAACTACTCATGATTCAAAGACAACTATATATAGTAGAATGGTAGATTTAAGAACCACGAGAATATTAAAAAATCCATGATTTGCCAGATAAATAAATGGCTGCATAAGAAATACACAAATAAGTAAGACATAAGATTGAAATAATTATGAAGTGAGGCCAGATTCTTTGTGCACCAGAAGGATTCAGTGAGGTACTGGAACTTCAACCAACTAGGAATGACAATGAGGATTTTTACTGAAAATGAGAGGAAAGCAGAGGGCTGAAGCTACAAACACCTGTGGCAAGAAAATTGAAAAATCTATGCTCATGAATTCTAAGCATTTGTTTAATGTCTCCAAGCACAAGCAATTGGGCTGGAAATGTAAAGTTAAATGAGGCAAATGACCTTGAGCATTTCCAGCTTTCACAAATCATCAGGAAGTGAAGACAAAAAGAGTCCATTGATAATTCCCCAAAGCACACACATATGGTGCCAAAGGTTGTAAGGGCTTCAGTTTCCCAGATTGTTCACTTCATTTGCTTGAGTGAGAATGGGAACTCGATTCTACAAGCTATAGATCCAAAAGCTTCTTGTGGCCTAATCCTCAAAATGTTCATTATCAAGGAGCAGGCATTTACCCCAAAATTAAGCAGCCCACATTCTGGATCATAGTACCTGGACCCTGACACCAGCTTCCGGCTAATGCAGACCCTGGATGGCAGGCAGTGGTGATAGTCCAAGTGTTGGGTTTCTGCCACCTACATGGGAGATCATGACTGAATTCCTAGTTCCCAGCTCTATCCCTGGCCAAGATATGCTAAGCCCAACAAGCCTCACCTATTGTGGGCATCTGGGGAGTGAACCAGGGGATGAGATTTGTCTCTTTTCTCTGTTTCTTTACAGCTCAAATAAATATTTTTCTGAAAGTCTATGATTAACCTTTTATTAATCCCTTACCTAAAATAGCCAGTTTTAACTGATCACATACACTTGTTACACAAAAATGTTAGGTTTCTATTACAGGGCTGTAGTGCAGAGTAAATAAAGCTTCATACTATATATATATATATATATATATATATATATATATATATATATATACATTATATATATATATATATATATATGATGCCATGTAAGTGTTTTGAGAATGATGCTCTTTGTTTACTCATTGTTTAATTGATTGGTTTATTAATGTATTCAAGAGACATCCAGTCCTACATGGGCAACTTCCGAGAAAAAAAAAAGAAAGAAATTTCAATAAATGTTTCAAAAATATGCTCAGATAATCAGGATGCTGCTTGGGACACCAACAAGTCATACTGGAGTGCCTGCTACAAATCTGACTCTGTTTTTTATTCCAACATCCTACAAATATGCATCCTGGGACACATCAGTTGATGATTCAGGTACTTGGGTTCCTTCCAACCATGAGAGATGCCCAAAGTGAGCTCTCATCTCCTGGTTTCAACCTCGACTAGCCCCATATGGGGGAGTGGGCCAGTGGATGGAAGATCTCTCTCTCTCTTTCCCTCTCTCCCACATACACACATACACACATCTGGCTCTGTCAATCTGTCAACTGTCTTTCAAATAAATATTTCTTTAAAGAGTAAAATCTTGATCAATAAAGAAAAAAATTCAACTTCTAAACTTCAACTCTAGAATCAAAATAACAAAATAATGCATGCTTTCCTGGTGTTCTTGTGAAATATTATCCCGTTGTCTTCTTTTATCTATTTTCATTGATAGCAGATATTTACTGTTAAACTACTTGAATGATGTGTCTGGAAGGCAGTCTGTTCCCTCTCTATACAGATTTAAGGTAGCTGAGGAAACCATGTCCCTTTTTTTCTATGATTTGACTTTATGGTATAACGATGATGTTGATTAATGTTATTATCACTGCTACTTATTGATTGCTTCTTATACACTACATCCTTAACACTACAATATCATTACTTTTACTCATTGTCTGGATCCCCTATATGTGATTATTTTATGTTATCTCCATTTCACAAGTGAAAGAAAGTTATCCTGAGAACCAAAAAATGCTTCTTAAGCCAGTAAATGATAGAGAGACTCACAACTGAAATCTTAACACAAGAGATTCCAGACTGTTACAATAGCTGCAGAATTTTGGAACTTAGGGTTCCACAGATCTCTTTGAAAGTAATGCATGACACAATGGAACAAAAATAATAAATAAAGTAAGTTTTTATACCTAGCAGCACAAATTGTACTCTCTAGGATTAACAACAGATTTTGTTTTTCATTTCCATAAGAAAGATTGAGATAATTATCTACAGAAAAAGAATGGAATTGTCTGTCTATCTGATTGTCCAACTAGCAGACAGATTGTTATTTCCTTCATGTCATTCATATTATTTGAGTTTATATTGTTGGTTGCAGTGTTCTCAGAGTGCAATATCATTCAAGCGCAAAGTAAAGACAGACTGGTTTAGTTTATTCATTAATTTTCACAGCAGTTAGTTCTCTGCTGCCATGTAAAATTAACATAAGGAAAAGAACTTCAAAAATTTAGCTTCATTTCAAATCACATATAACACCATGATTTCTAGAAATGCTGGAAACTGATTAAATTGTATTAGTGCAAGATAATCACCCTGCAAAAGAGAAAAATATAAAACACAATATATCCTATCTCATTTCAAAGACTCGCTGTTATGTAGTATCAAAGATAATCTCCGGTTAACACTGTATATCAAAAACTTAGAGCTACAATGACAAATCAGTGGGCAATTCATAGGACTAATCTAAGCAAAAAAAATGTAGTTTAGGGGGTCAACACTGGGGTGTAGTGGTTAAGTTTTGCTTGCAATGCTATCATCCCATATAGAAATGCCAGTTTGAGTCTCAGCTGCTCTGCTTGTGACACAGGTCCCTGCTAATATGCTTGAGAAGGCAGCAGAAGATAGTCCAAGTACTTGGGCCCATGTCACCCACGTGGGAGACCCATATGCAGTTCCTGTCACCTGGCTTCAGCCTGGCCCAGACCTGGCTGTTGAGGCCATTTACAAACCAGTGGATGGAATCTCCCTCTCTCTCAGCCTTACAAATAAATAAATAAATCTCCTTCTTTAAAAAAAAAAAGAAAAGGTGGGTTACAATAGAATTTAAAAAGAAGTCTTAGAAAATGTACAAGCTATGTTGAAATTACATTGCTCAGAAAGAAAAGGAAGAGATGAGAGAATGTTTGCTTAACACTCAGATCCAAACGACATACTGAGTGAAGGTGCTAAGACAGTAGATATGAAGAGAAAATACTTTGTCACTACTCCTAGGAAAACTCTTAAGTTCTTTTTTTTTAATTTCTGGCCAAATCAAATTCATGGACACCAAAGAATAGCAGATATTTTAGGATCTGACACTGTGGCTTAGTGGGTTACGCCACCGTCTGCAGTGCCAGCATCCCATATGGGTACCAAACGAAGGGTGGCAACTGTCCGTCACTGAAGTGTGTGCATGAAAAGGCCTGCTCAGTGAGTTGCTTCGGAGGATGCTGATGATATCTTTCAATAAGGGATGTGTTTTAGAGATAAAGCATCAGAACCTGGATCCAGAGCAGGCACTTACAGATAGATAGTTTTCTCACCAAGCCCTACAAGAGGGAAGGAAAAGCTGTGATATCAAGATCATGTGTCTTATCAGGCAAGGTGAACTCAGGAAAACTCTGGAAAGATTCGAGTTGCTTCTTGGAATATGGACATCTCAGAGCCAGTAGCCTGCCTGCAATGAAGCTTCCCCCTCCTCAAGACAAAGAATGAGTTCAGAACAGACCATAGGGGTAGTGCTAGGAGTCTGCATCACAGTGAGAGTGAATTGGTGCTGAACAAGAGACCCCCAAGTGGTTTCTTTTAACAATATGTAGATGATGTGCTAAAATCATGTATAAGATGAGAATGGGACAATAACTGAAGTAAAGGAAGAAGGTCTACTTATCCAACACATGATTGTAACAGCAGTTAGATGTTGAGACAATGAGAAAAAGTTAGTGCCATTCTAATGTGCTATCTGTCCCTCCAAATAACAAGGGTGGGGAATGTCCAGTCCACAGGCCATATTAGACCTGCAAAATCATTTGTTCTGGCCCTGCCAAGGCAACTCTGGGTGGGACTCAGATTCAGTAAATCTAAAGCAGGTAAATTTTTGAACTGATAATTTTGCATAGCTAGTGAGTGATGTTATAAATATCCAAATGCCCCCTGGCAACTTGAATACATGTATTAATGTCTCCATACTTGGGAAACTTGAGTAAAACTTGCCATTAGTTTCTTAAAGTAATCACATAATGTGGGTGACAGATTGCACAACTCCTTCTGGATGTGCTGCACCACTGACTTTTATCTCAAACTGGCAGTTCTTTAAATGTGCATTTATTTACTTGAATACAGTGAAATCTGCCACCACCATCAAATGGACCCGGTGCTCTGAAACCAAGTAAAACATGAGACAGTTGCTTTCATGCTTCCATTGGCACTCAAGAATGGACCAAGGCCCTGGGCTCTCAGAGTGAAACAGTCCATATTGTTGGTTAGGGTGTTGTAGTGTCAGTATTCCATCAATAGGCAAAGTGTAACAAACTTGTCTAGATGGAGAGCATCATTTTGCACAGGTCTCCTTTGAGTGAATACATCATTGTATAACAGTCAAGAAATCATGCTCCAATAAAGGAACTTCAAAGTTAACAAAAACAAACAAACAAACAAAAAGAAAGCAGCAACAAAAACAAATGGTCCCTTGCACTAAAATGTTTCCCCAGCTGTTATAGGAGGAAGGCCTGCCAGCTTGTAGAGCAATGAGCTGTCCTGCTAAGCCTTCTTGTTTGATGTTACAACATGAGCCTTTTGGACATAGACTGATTGCATGGTAAATTGAGAGTTCACCGGGTCTCCAGCATGGCACAAAACTGAGAGATTTCAAATGTTTAAGTGTCAGAAGGACACCCATCCAAGCCTCTGTGCATGAGCCCACAATGATGATCATAGTCTGGGAAACTCATGACGGGGCTACTGACTAACAGCTCATTGCAAGATGATAATCTCTCCACTGGCTGAGTTCTATCCCAGCATCAGCACAGAGCCAGTGCTCAAAAATGGTGGGAAGCACACGGTTGTGGGTGTTTTGCAAAAGAACTGGGAAAGCTGGGCATCCATGAGGAACACCCAAGCAAGGAACATGACCTACGAATGAAATAAGAACTGTGTCTAAAAATGATTCTAAAGCATTAAAGACATATTGATGATATTTATTAGATACACACACACACACACACACACATGAGAGAGAAAGATAAAACTTCTAAAATAATTTTCTGTCTTTTCTTGTTATTTTTGCTTTGCTATTTTTGGATTGATGTTAGGAATAAAAGGAATTCATATGTATAGATGTCATAGTTATTAATTAAAGCTTGCCGCTCCTGAGAGATGTTCATCAGTGCAAGTAGAAGTATCTAAAGCTTTTAAAAGACATGGTATTATTAGTTCTAAAAGAGCAATTGCGTTAATTTAGTACCTCCTCTTTTTCAGGAAATTGTCCCATTGAACAGAAGTTTAACCAATCCAGTTATTGAGGAATTCCAAAACTCAGAAAAAAATCATCATCATGAAAGCAAACATTGGTGGGGCCGGCACCGTGGCGCAGTTGATTAATTCTCTGCCTGCAGCACCAGCATCCTATATGGATGCCAGTTCTAGTCCTGTCTGCTCCTCTTCCAATCCAACTCTCTGCTGTGGTCTGGGAAAGTAGTAGAGGATGGCCCAAGTCCTTGGACCCCTGCACCCACATGGGAGACCAGGAAGAATAACCTGACTCCTTGCTTTGGATCTGCACAGCTCTGGCTATGGCGGCCACTTGGGGAGTGAACCAATGGAAGGAAGACCTTACTCTCTGTCTCTCCCTTTCACTGTCTGTAACTCTACCTCTCAAATAAATAAATAAAATCGTTTAAAAAAAGAAAACAAACATTGGTGTCTAAAAATTAACATCCATACCTACAAATAATATCCAAATAGTATAATTCTAATTTACACATATATACATATTCGTGCAACCATTTTATAACATTTAATTTCACATCACATGTGTAAAGATATTTTCTAACTTGTAAATATTTTAATTAATTGACATTGTCTCAATAATTAAATTTTAATGACAAATTATTTCTGTGTTACTTCATTGCTTGTCAACTGTAATATTGGCATAATGTCAATACTAGATGCAGCAAAACGCAGAAAGAAAAAGGCTCAGTCTACAAGGTATTTACAATCTAACTTTGCAGTATATGAATTTCAAATTGCAAATACAAGTTCCAAATCATGAAAGGCATCATCCAAAGAAGAAGGGAAACCTGCCTAAATATCAGTGCTAAGGGTGAGGAGCACATTTCTGAATCATACAGCAAAAAAGGAGAATCGTTACAGAAAGCATTTATCAGCATTTAATTTACAATGTAAGAAAAAATAAAAGGGAAAGTAAACATTAATGAGGTAAAGGAAATTGGATTTTATTGATTAATGTACTAAATTGGTAATGAACCATGCATATTTATATTTGGAATTAAGATCCTAAATAGATTTTCAAGCAACAGTCATCAGTAATGTGCACTTATCTAAATTTGACAAAAGGAGTGTTCTAGCTATAAAAAGATTTATATAGATAAAAATGGGCTATTTATTGGAGTGTATTTTGATCATTTTCTGATAATGGGAATTTCTTAATGTTATTATTAAAAATGTACTTTGGAAATTTATATTTATTAAATAAAAGTTTAAAAAAATACTAGTACCTAAACTGCTGTATTTTTCCTTAGCAATTTCTAATGAACATAATATTTCACTTTACAGTACATACATAAAGATCTTAGTAAAGTATTCTGTTAATGGAATTTTGAATAACAGATAATTTCATGTGTTATTGTTACAGTATCTTTCTTCCTTTTTTAAGATAACAATACTTCAACCCCTCCCTTCCCTGACTAATTTTAAAAATAGCTTTCAGGGCCAGCACTTTGCATAGCAGGTTAAGCCTCCACCTGAAGTGCCTGCATCACATATGGGTTCAAGTCCTGGCTGCAGCATGTACCACTTTTGATCCAGTTCCCTGCTGGTGCGCCTGGGAAAGCAGCAGAGGATGGCTCAAGTGCTTGTGCCCCTGCAACCACATGGGAGACCTGGAAGGAGCTCCTCGCTCTTCACTCTTGGTTTTGGCCTGGCCCAACCCTGTCCACTGCAACCATTTGGAGAGTGAGCCAGCAGATGGAAGATCTCTCTGTGTATCTCTCCTTCTCTCTCTCTCTCTCTCTCTCTCTCTCTCTCTCTCTCTCTTTCTCTCTAACCCTGCCTTTCAAATAAAAAATATTTTTTTTAAAAAATGGCTTCTAGAAATCATCCAACTAAATGAAGTTTTTTGATATTACTCAAATTTTTCAAACAGTTTATTTTTAGAAAAGTTTTAGAACAACAGAAAAATTTCAAAATTACAAAAAATAGTATATTTATCATATATACCATCCCTAATTTCTTCTATACTTACATCTTTCATTATGGTGATACACTTGTTACAATTAGTGAAGTGATACTTACACATTATTAACTACTTGATTTTATCCAACATCCTTTTTTCACTCCAGCATCCTGTCTGGTATACCATACACTATTTTGTTATTGTGTCTCCTTAAAATCTTAGAGACAGTGGTGGTTGTTAAAAAACATATACTCATCTGTAAAATGAGGTAATAATAATATTAATCTCAGGGAGATGTGGTGACAATTAGAAGATACAATGTGTGAATCCCTTATTTCTTTGTCATTGAGAAAAGACACATAAATGTTAGCTGTTTTCTGATAATCATTTTAGTCCTTATTTTTTTAAATTCTTCATGAGATTCATAATACTTTGATAAGAATTCTAAGTTTAAGCATTTATATATGCTGCTTTCTTCTGATAGTCCTTAAAGTAATGGATTCATTTCACTGTCACTAATTCAATATTCCACTAAATATGTTTAAATAGCATAAATCCTAAAAACCAGTTACCACACCTTCTCCATGTGAGTCTACTTAGCTTTAGCATCTGCCTAAACAGAAGTGTTCTGTATGTTGACTGAACTATTGTATGTTAATTCTTGATTGCTCCCTTCCTCAGATTTACTTTAGATGTCATAGTTATGGTGGTGGGGGCATTGCTTTCAGCTAAATAAGTTGATTAGTTACCATGGTGTCACCAACCATGTCCCATTATCCAGTGGAATTTGGTTCTTTGCACCTGCATAGCTGAGTATTTCTGCTCATTGTGATTGCAGGTGCAAGGCTGTCAGCACAAAATGTGATTCTTTGTCACATTTTGAAGTAGAATAAAATGCTATGGAATTTATGAAAAATAAGTGACATATATTTGGAGAACAAGAAATATTCTTTTCTAATTTGAGCATTATTCTATCAACTCTATTGCTGTAATAATATATACAATAATTTTAATTATTCACTTAGGTGGGCCATGCAAAATGCATGTGACTAAAAAGGCTTACAAGGAAATTGTGCTTCTGGGTGTAGAAACTGAACTGTGGGAAAAATTATGACTTTCTCTTGGATAAAGCTCTGGCAAAGGCTGTGAACAGTCTAGAGCTCAGGCCTTTGATAACCCTGGGATGATTCTGCTGCTTGTATCATGCCACTTCTTATGTGCATTTATTGATCTCAGATTTGTTAACAGATTCACATCAAAGTTTGATTGTAACATTTGTGTCTATCCCATTCATAAGAAATTAGCCTGAGATATTCTGTCCTCCAAATTTGAAAATCATTACTTTTCATAAATTCATGCATAAATTTAAAACAGTTATAGCTGACAGTACTGTTTCCAATAATAAATATTTTTAACCTGTGTGGTATAATCGTGCTTCTTAGTGTATTCAAAAATAAACCTGTATAAATGAAATATATATTTAAAATATAGTAAGTAAAACAATACTGAATATATGATTAAATTTTTGCTACTTATTTAGGTTAGCTTAGACTATGTTTTGAATCTGCAAGTATATATATCCTAGAATAGAGGATATTTTTAGTTGAATTATAATGATTTCAATTTTAAAAATTGATGTGCTGCGTTTCATTCTACCTACTAAACAAAAAGACTACAAGAAGATAATTATTGGGACTGGCATAGCATGTTAAGCTGCCAGTTGCAATTCTGGCATCCTATATAGGTACCGTTTGTATCCTAGCTGTTCCACTTCTTTTTTTTTTTTTTTTTTTTTTTTGACAGGCAGAGTGGACAGTGAGAGAGAGAGAGACAGAGAGAAAGGTCTTCCTTTGCCGTTGGTTCACCCTCCAATGGCCGCCGCGGTAGCGCGCTGCGGCCAGCGCACCGCGCTGTTCCGATGGCAGGAGCCAGGTGCTTATAAGCTCCCTGATAATGTACCTGGGATAGTAGCAGAAGATGGCCCGAGTTCTTGGGCCCCTATTCCCAGTAGGAGACCTGTATGAAGCTCCTGGCTCCTGGCTTCCACCTGACTCAGCCATGGCTATTGCAGTCACTTGGGTAGTAAACCAGTGGATGGAAGACTCGTTCCCTCTCTCTCTCTCTCTCTCTCTCTCTCTCTCTTTCTCTCACCTCTCTCTCTTTCTCTCTCTCTCTCCATTCTGGGTAACTCTGCTTTCCAAATAAATAAATAAATCTTTTTTTAAAAAACACAATTATCCTTCATGCATTTGATTAAGACTTAGATGGAAGAAGAAGAAAAAATGTGATGTTTTAAGTGGTATTATAGTGCTGCTTTAGTTTGGAAAGCATCAATATATCTTTTATGAATATCCTTGGCAAAGCTTTGCAAAAAGTACTATCCTAAGCATTCAGTGAGTATTTGCAATGCACAATATGAATTGAAACATTTGACAAAATCTTCATTCACAGAGCAACAACTAAGAATAGCATGGCCCCGGTCAGCCCATAAGGGAATAGTAGGTAACTTCTGTGTCCCTTCTCAGGCTTCTCCCAATTAGTCCACCCGATTTTTCAGGTTAATAAAAATTCTTACATTTTGCACTTTGAAAAATGGAAGCAAAGTTTCAGCCTGCCATTCTTTTGAGGCTCTCCTCCTTTTTGTCATGAGCCCTTACTTAAGTGATGAGCCATGCATCCATGAAGCATGAGGAATCTGGGCCACCAACTTCAATCAAAAGAACATGGTATATGGGGCTGTGGCATAGACGTTTAAGCCTCCACCTGCAGTGCCACCATCCATAAAGGCACCAGATCTATCCTTGCTGCTCTGCTTCCAATACAGTTCCCCACTAATGCTCCTGAGAAAGCAGTGAAAGATAGTCTAAGTACTGGGGCCTCTGCACTGATGTGGGAGACCAGGAAGAAATTCCTGGCTCCTGGCTTCGTCATGGCTCAACCCTGGCCCGTTGTGGCCATTAAAGGAGTGAACCAGTGGATGGCAGATCTCTCTTTGTCTTTCTCTCTGTCTCCCTCTCTCTGTATATTTCTGCTTTTCAAATAAATAAATAAAATCTTTTTTGAAAAAAAAAAGAATGTTGTACTGGTATAAAAATAGACACATATGTCAGTGGAACAGAATGGAAATCTCAGAAGCTAATCCACATATCTACAGTCAATTTTTGTTTGACAAGATGCCAAAAGCATACAGGGCAGAAAAGCCAGCCTGTACATTAAATGGTGTTGGGAAAACTGGATATCTGTATGCAGAAGATTGAGTTTTGACTCTTACCTCTTACCCTATACATAACTACTCAAAATGGATCAAAGATCTAATGGTAAAACCTAGACTATGAAACTGTTGGGAAAAAATACAGAAGGAATGCTTTAATACATTGACACAGGCAATGATTTTTTGACATAAGACCCCAAAACACAGGTAAAATTGGAAAATAGAATTATGCTATACAAAAAAGCTTCTGCACAGCAGAAGGAAACCAACAAATTGAAGATACGACTGACAGAATGGGAGAAAATATTTCAAAGTATGCATCTGACAAATGCATATATAGAACTCCAAAAGTTCAATAACAAATGAAACAAGCAATCTGGTTAAGAAAAGGGGCAAGGGTTCTGAGAAGACATTTCTCAGATGAAGAAATACAAATGGTCAACAAATATATGAAAAATGCTCAATATCAGTAGCCAATGGGGAAATGAGAATCAAAACCACAGTGAGATATAATCACACCACAGTAGGAATGGCAGTTATCAAAAAGAGAAAAAGTATCTTTGATTAAAAAATAATCAAAGATACGTTTTAATTCATGTGACCTGAATCTCTGTATCATATGTTTTATACTTGTTGGTAGAAAAAAACTAAAAACATTTTATATGTTTGTGCATAAGTTTACTGGTTAAACAAACTACACCATGTTAGATATTTAAGAGGTGTTTTCAAATACATGATTCTTAAAATTTATAGAAGGCATTGGACCTTCCGGTAAATGTTTTCTTAAGTTGTTATCTAATGGTTGAAACTGTTTGCTAAGTATTCATGTTATATTGCTATTGTCAGCAAGGGATCTAGGACTTGCTCCCTCATTTCTCTAT